>NC_054747.1:0-152666 GCF_018143015.1 Lytechinus variegatus
TATAGCTTCCCATAGCTGTACCCTAGACTTAGACCATATTGTATATAAGTTGAATTGGAGTTCAAAACGTGAGCCTATGTCTTGAGTTGTTTTTCGAGTTTTTATTTATCATAAATTCTCACTTCATTTTATATAAAAAGGAAATGAAGCCGTTTCATATAGCTGTTGGTCATGGAACACACAACGTTATAAACATAAGAAATGATAAAAACAAACTTGTGTGTCTGAATGAAATAAAGTTAAATTGAAAGCACATTCAGGGCGAGATATATAAGCTTAGAATAATATTTAAAATGTCCGTAAATTGTTTGTACAATAAAATTCAATTTTTATCAAGTGGTCCAGTTTACCACAATATCATAGGGTGTCTGGAAAACGAAGACCGGGGACACATATCACACTCGTGTGAAAGTGTTTGTAGTTCACGCACGAAGTGTGTACAAAGCAGTGCAAAGTGTGTACAAAACACGTGCGCGGGTTAGAATGGACTTTGGACCTTGCCCCCTATACATGTTCTCCCATTGACAATGGGTGGGTCGATCCCCGGTCTTCGATCTTCGTTACCCGTTGTTGGGTGTCTGGAAAACGAAGACGGAAGACCGGGGATCGCATTAGTTTAGCTAAGATATCACTTATTAATGTTATTATGACAACCTCTATTATTCAGCTCAAGAATATTCTGATTTTCAATACATTAATGTCATTAATTGGCTTATAATAAAGTCATGTTAATTGCTTGTGTCAATAAATAGTATAGTTAGACCAGTTGAGGCGGGATAGGTCTGCCAGTTTACGCCATGCACTGTTTCACTGAAACAAGACAGTAACAAACTCGAGTAATCAATCGAGACCAGGAATTTCAGACCAGTTTAATTCTTACCTGTTGTTGGGTGTCTGGAAAACGAAGACAGAAGACCGGGGATCGCATCCGTCTAGCTAAAATAAACCAATATTCAGATCAAATTCAGGAATATTCTGATATTGGATATGTAATCAGTTATGATTGGTTGATAAGTTAATGATTAATTGTATGGATATCGTGATGTGAATTATGATAATTGATTGAGCAATATATCGCGCTCAGCTCAGCTGGCATTTCCAATTTTACTGCCATTGACATAACGCATGTCCCCGGTCTTCGGTCTTCGTTTTCCAAACCTGTTGTTGGGTGTCTGGAAAACGAAGACAGAAGACCGGGGATCGCATCCGTCTAGCTAAAATAAACCAATATTCAGATCAAATTCAGGAATATTCTGATATTGGATATGTAATCAGTTATGAATGGTTTATAAGTTAATGATTAATTGTATGGATATCGTGATGTGAATAATAATTGATTGAGCAATATATCGTGCTCAGCTCAGCTGGCATTAACATTTTACTATCATTGACATTACGCATGTCCCCGGTCTTCGTTTTCCAAACCTGTTGTTGGGTGTCTGGAAAACGAAGACAGAAGACCGGGGATCGCATCCGTCTAGCTAAAATAAACCAATATTCAGATCAAATTCAGGAATATTCTGATATTGGATATGTAATCAGTTATAATTGGCTGATAAGTTAATGATTAATTGTATGGATATCGTGATGTGAATGATAATTGATTGAGAAATATATCGCGCTCAGCTCAGCCGGCATTAAAGTTTTACTTCCATTGACATAACGCATGTCCCCGGTCTTCGATCTTCGTTTTCCAAACCTGTTGTTGGGTGTCTGGATAACGAAGACAGAAGACCTGGGATGGCGTATTTGTCTAGCTAAAATATACCATTATCATATTTAGATCAAATTCAGGAATATTCTGATATTGGATATGTAATCAGTTATAATTGGCTGATAGGTTAATGATTAATTGTATGGATATCGTGATGTGAATGATAATTGATTGAGCAATATATCGCGCTCAGCTCAGCTGGCATTAAAATTTTACTACCATTGACATAACGCATGTCCCCGGTCTTCGATCTTCGTTTTCCAAACCTGTTGTTGGGTGTCTGGAAAACGAAGACAGAAGACCGGGGATGGCGTATTTGTCTAGCTAAGATAGGCCTATAATATTCAGATCAAAATCAGGAATATCTTTATCTTGGATACGTCATCTGCTATGATTGGCAGCGGATAAGTTATTGTTACTTGTGTGAATATCGTTATCATAGGGCATAATTAATAAGGATACATAACAATTATAACGTACATAATTTATTTCACCCACGGAATTCAGCCATTGCAATTCTCAAAACTGTCATAAAACTAAAAACTTGCATACAATACACCTCATACCGCGCAATCACACACAAGCAGAATCAACTTAACTGGCGTTTGCAACTATTTTACTACCATTGACATTACGCATGTCCCCGGTCTTCGGTCTTCGTTTTCCAAACCTGTTGTTGGGTGTCTGGAAATACAGAAGACCGGAGATCGCATCCGTCTAGCTAAAATAAGCCATTATTTTATTCAGATCAAATTCAGGAATATTCTGATATTGGATATCTAATCAGTTATGATTGGTTGATAAGTTAATGATTAATTGTATGGATATCGTGATGTGAATTATGATAATTGATTGAGCTCAGCTGGCATTAAAATTTTACTACCATTGACATAACGCATGTCCGGTCTTCAGCCAACAACAGGTCTGGAAAACGAAGACAGAAGACCGGGGATCTCATCCGTCTAGCTGAAATAAGGCATTATTTTATTCAGATCAAATTCAGGAATATTCTGATATTGGATACGTCATCCGCTGGCTGCGGATAAGTTATGGTTATTTGTATGAATGTCGTTATCAGCTAGGACATAATTAATAAGGATAGATAACAATTATAACGTACATATTTCACCCACGGAATTCAGCCATTGCAGTTCTCAAAAGTGTCATAACACCGAAAACCTGCATACAGTTCACCTCTTACTGCGCAATCACGTACCGAGCATATACTCAACTTAAAGAGAAATTACTGATTTCATGGGGAAAGTCTGTAAAACAAGGCAGTTGTCAGTATATCATCCTGGATCTAGATCTGGTACAGTTACATAAACTAAACTTTGTGAAATCTTGAAATCTACGCTGAAAAATGTTCACACCGAAGATCCAAACACATATAGGCGCACGTGGGACAGTGAATAATTATTGCTTTGAATGTCGGGCCCGACGCTCACTCTACCCGAATCCTGTGCTTATTTGATGATTTCTCAGCAATTACACAATTTCTTCCAGAATCCTTTGGCACATACGTTTTATTTATACAAACAGACACTTTGGTGGTCATTTCATTGGATTCTGTACGAACTCATTTTGATATCGTTACCAAAACCAGCATTGACCTTTAACTGACGTTTGCAACTATTTTACTACCATTTATGACATTACGCATGTCCCCGGTCTTCGGTCTTCGTTTTCCAAACCTGTAGTTGAGTGTCGGGAAAACGAAGACAGAAGACCGGAGATTTCATTCGTCAAGCTAATTACCACTTTTAGCGTGCTAAGGACACGTTTTCGTGCAAAAATTGTACCTCGTTTTCTTCATGCTGGCTGATATACAGACCTTAAAAACAACTGATATACATGCATATTTCATTAAATTGTCATATCGTTTTTAAAGAAAACAAACTTTCAAACTGAAAAATATGCATGCAATATTCTTACACAGAATCAGGGGCGTAGCAGCGTTCGATGGCCAGGGGAGGGGGGACAAGAGCCAGAAAATTCCCGGTCATCATCAGTGGCGTAAGAAAAACGGGGGGAATAAAAGAGAGGAAGAAAGAAAGGGAAATGGGGAAGGAAAGGGGAAAGGAAAGGAGGAAAAGGAAAAGAAAAAGTTAAAAAAAATTAATGGAAAAGAAAGGAAAGCTGGAAAATGTACGAAAGAAGAACATTTGAGAAAGAACACATCATTCCGAATATATAATGCAATAGCACGGTGGGAAATAAATGAAAGGATAACAAACTTTCATGAATAGCGGGAAAGGAAGGTAGAATGTAATTGATCAAAAGCTAAATTGGAAAAAAAAAAGACAAGGAAAAAGGGACAAGAAAAAATGATAACATGACCGGGCTGCCGATGATTGAAGAGACCGGGAAGAAAGATGGTCTGCATACAACATTGTGTTATAAGCTTGCTAAATGTTATGCAAACAAGCTACCGGTGGTGTGTTTCATCAAAGTACAGTATATCAGCACTGACTAAATGGTCAGTGCTGACTATTTTAGTGAAATCCTTGGTTTTGAGTTGCTAAAAAGCACTGGCCTCTGACTGTTGCTATGGTAACTGTCGGAGAAAAACAACTTGTCAGTGCTGACAACTTTCATGAAACGGACCCTGGTTCTTTGTCCTAGACCCCACGCAGTATGGGCTTTTCAGCATTTATAACCTTCAAATTGCTCTACCCCCCCCTCCCGTTCAACCGTGTTCAATCAATGGCATACAGGGGGGGGTGTTCCACACCCAAGAGGGAAAAAAAAATTATAGGAGACAAAGTATAATGAAATGAATGTACAATGAAATGTGTTATTTGCTGAATATAATATATCACATAAATTAGAATTTAATTTCAATAGGCATTTTTTTTTCCAGTTCGCTTTGCACGCTAGCGACCTTTTACAATTTCCGTTTCTAAGCTTTACCCTAAAAATTATTTGGTTCATTACGCAGCTTGGTTGAACAGATGTGTTGTGTAAAAGCTATAGTCTATGTAGAACGCGATTTGATTAAAATAGCGGCAATCTGCGAGGTTAAAATGGCTTTGATATCAAAAAGTTCAGGGGATCCGCCCCGGACCCCAACCGCACAGCACTGCGTATGGAATTAAGGGCTGGGCCACGGGCCCAAAAAGTCGTACAAACAAGAACACAAAAAAGGAGGAAAGAAAAGCAAAGGAAAAGTGTAGGACATGATTTTTTTATTTACTGAATATAATGTCAGAAAATAGCTCCAAGTTGGATTCTCATAAAAAGGTGTTTTTTGTCGCTTGCTAATTCGCTCGGGCCTTATATAAAACAGCTTTCTTTTATAGCAAATGTGCTTTACTCAATCCCTCGGGTTTTTTTACTTATCACGTTATAGCCGCCAAGAATCCTGTTCACAGTGCGCGTACAGACGACAAAATAGGAATCCAAAGTAAGAAGAGTGAAATATCATTCTTTGGAAATCATGTCAAACATTTTAAGACAAGAGCGCTTTGCTCGCTCGCAAGCTTTTTTAAAGATAAATTCTGTCCGATGCACAATATCTGGCCTTCTCAAAATAGTGTCGGCTCATTACGCCTGTTTATACCTTGATATGACCGGGAAATATTTGGCTCTTGCCCCCCCCCCCCCCGCCCCTGGCCACCGACCCCTGTTACGCCGCTGTATATCATGGTGTGAAGAGTGGTGTGTCCCCTGGATATGAACATCGGCAATGCTTGGTCGATATCTTGAAGTTCACCAATTTTTGTCCCCTATGGTTGCGGCTAGTTGCGTGAAATCAAAATAGGCTATTAGGCCTATACAGACGTCATACCCACACACCAGCCAAGTCTTTCTTATCGTTCTTTATTTTCAACCTCTGTATCGCGGTTGTGTTCCAGTGGCGTAGCTAGGATTATTTTTTTCCTGGGGGCACTGGGTGGTCCTTGCTTTTTCAGGGGGCACCATTTTTTCCGGTGTGTACTTGTCACAATTAGGGCGGGTCCGAATATCGCCAATAGGGGACGGGGCCCGAAATTATCTTCGCCTATATTTTCCCGATCAGTCACTTCTTATTTTTTCTTATAAAACATCATAAACATGAAATAATCTCATAAGCATTATATAATTTGTGAGCGCGAAGCGGGAGCGATTTTTTTTTTACTTTCATGTAATATTCTGGGCAATGTTATGTGTGATCATGATCAAGATTCGTATATAAGTAGATGGTTACTGCGAGCTCCAAGCGCGAGCAGAAATTGTTATTAACTATTCTAGCATTATCGAAAACGGACCTGTTAAGGACTGCTTATAGGTACCCACGAAGACGGTATATATTTCAATAAAGCATTTTTTTTTTACATTCAGACCTAAAAGAATGGTAATTACTTTTAGTATCAATAAAAGGGATAGGTATGTAACGAAACAATGGAAGCGAGCGCGAAGCGCGAGAGGGAAAAAGAAGAGATTTCAGACCTACAAGCGGGACACTATTCATATTTTGTAAATCATAAATAAGATATAGTTAATTGGGTATCATTACTAATGCGATCGTGAAGCGCGAGCAGACAATTATTGATATTATGATGTGAAACTGGATAATTCAAGTAGATTTTAGATAAAGAACATGCAGGCTATCGCGCATGTTTTAAATTTAGACCTAGAATCTGGGCATTCTGAATACATTCTTTGATGGAACATTATGGACAATAGGAACTTGGCAAATCAAACAATGTGACCAAGCAGCGTGAGCTTTAAAAAAATGCTGATATGTAGACAATAAAACGGACATTTTACAGAGCACTTAAATTTGTAAATGAAAAAAACATTGAAAGCTCGATGTCCGATCTAATTATGTTTTGTATAATAAATTCAAAACTTGCTCCATATCAGCCTACATGTATTGAGCAAGATATGAATCTCATCGAACAGGCAATTCTGGCACGAAGCGCAAGCAATGATTTTTTTATAGTAACATGAAAGATTTTTTTTGGCAAGTCTTCCCTCACATTATTTCATTCAATCGTCTTCCCATCTTATTTTCCAACTATCTGTTCTTCTTCTTTTCTTTTTATCTTTTCTTCTTTCTTGATTTTTTTTTGCTCTGCCAATTTTTTTCAGGGGGGGGGGGCTTTTATAACTACTTCTTCACTTAGTTCCCTCTAGTCTTTTCATTATATTTATTTTCTTTTTTGCTCTTGTTACAATCATATTTATATGTGGTCTCCATGTTAACTTTCTATCCAGTACTCCTAAAAATGGATGTTCATCCTTTTGTGGTAAGGGGACCTCATCCAATTCAATCTGTACACATTTGTTAGTGTTACTAAAAAGCAAAGTAACAGATTTTTCTTTAGAAAGGGTAAAACCCCATCTGTTGAACCACTCATATAGAATATTCACATAGGTTCGTACTTTTCTTTTTAGAAAATCGATGTTTTTTCCATTTTTCCATATAACACAGTTGTCTGCGTATACAGAAATATTGACAGATTCGTCCATTGGTATGTCCGACAACATTAAATTGAAAAGGACGGGACTTAGGGAACTACCCTGCGGTAACCCTTCCTCTATGACCTGTATAACTGAGAGGTACTTATTTGCCCGGACCTGGAAAGAGCGCCCGCTTAAATAGTTCCATAACAACTTAACTATGTTGCCTTGGAAACCAAGTTTATTTAGTTTACAAATCAAGCCTGCCTTCCATAGTCTATCAAAAGCCTTCTCAATGTCAAAGAAAACGGCCAGGGTATGTTCTTTATTCCCAATACTTTTTTGAATATCATTTTCAAGTTGAGTTATATTGTCTTTAGTGCTTCTTGCCTTTCTAAAAACACTGTCAGGGACTGTGGCAAGATGGCAACAAACTATGTTTTTCCGTAAACCATACCATTCTTTCTTTGATGATTTTCTCAATTATTTTGATGAAACAGTCATTAAGAGCGATAGGCCTGTAGGAAAAAAAACGTCTGTAGCTTCCTTGCGTGGTTTCAATATTGGGACTATGACGCAATGCTTACATTGGAGGGGAACAATTCCTGTTTCCCATATGTTATTAATTATGGCTAGCATTATCTCTCTCCCTTTGTGTGAGAGATTTTTAGGGGACATCCCGATAGACCGCGGGTCCGATAGACCGCAGGTCCGATAGTCCGCGGGTCCGATAGTCCGCAGTGCTTGTAAAATTATGATCAGATAATGTCATCAAGAGGTCCAAAGGTCAAATGATACGAGACCATGGGGTTCTATCAGGTGCGGATCCATGGGGGGCGAGGGGGAACTGCCTCACCCAACCCCCCCCCCCCCGCTCAAAAAAGAGGGGGAGAGGGGAAAGGAGAGAATGGAGAGAATAAAAAGAGAGAGGAAGATGGGAAAAGAAGATAATAGAAAAGAGAGTAAGAGGGGGAAAGGAAAGACAAAAAAGGGAGAAGAACAGGGGGAAAGAAGAGAAAAAAAGGGAAGAGGGAAAAGGAAGAGAAGAAAAGAAAGCTAGGAGAAAGGAAAAGGAGGAAAAAGAAGAAAAAAGGAAGAATATTTAAATAGAGAGGAAGATGGAAAAGAAAGATAAGAAAAGAGAGAGAATGAGGAAGAGGGGAAAAGAAGAAAATAAAAAGGGAGAGAGTGGAAGGGGAGAGAAAAAAATTAAAAGGGAAAAAAGGGGAAAGGGAAGAAAAGAAAGAGGGATAAGTAATGGGGGAAAGAGAAAAAAGAGGAAGAAGGGAAAGAAAGAAAAGAAAAGAAAGGAAAAGAAGAAAAAATAGGAAGAGAATAATAATAAAAAGAGAGAAAGATGGGAAGAAAGATACGAAAAAGAGAGATGGATATGAATGTCGAATGTCCCATTGGGGAATTTGAAATCTCATCTTATTAGGTTGGAATATAAAAAAAATCAGTTTAATTGTTGAAATATGTATCGTCTTAATGACTAACTTTTCGACCAGTACATAATATTTAACATTTCTGCTCGCGCTTCGCGCTCGTGGTAATTATCTAGTTACATACGCGTCCTGTTCAGGTTTACAAACATTGTCCAGAATGTTAAATTTTCAGGACAATATACATGAAATTTAATTTGTAGCTTGCATATGGCTTATGAGATTATAACACATTTAGTTGCTTATAAAGTAAATCTAGGAAATGACTGTTAGGACATGGGCGTTTGCCCCCCCCCCCAACAAAAAAGAGAGAATCAAGGCTAAGAAAAAATAGAGAGAAAAGGAAAGGGATTAGGATGAGATATACTATTTTTTCCAAATATTATGCCCAAAATCTATCACAACCTTGTATTTTTGTAATAAAAGTGTCAACATATTTGCTTGCTCGCTTCGCTCTCTGCCAACTTCTTAATAATTTTATGCGATACGCCATATCGAGCTCCCTCGAAATTGTTGGCTCATTACGGCACTTGTACAAATCAACTTTGAGCGGCCGATCGGGGAAAATATGGGTGAAAAAATGGCCCCTCCCCTATTGGCGGAAGCTGGGTCCGCCCCTGACATAGGCGTTCAGGATAAAATACAATAAAATTCTTTTTAAAAATGAGATCGCGCTTCGCATTCTCATTATTTATTTAGGCATTGTGAGATACCTCAATGTGTTTTTCATGAATAAAATCTCAGATTTTGTTTAACGTCTACCTCCCCCCATTTCATTCATTTTTTATCTTGGTGCCCTCGCCCACCCCCCCCCCCCCTGCACCCATGCTGAATAAATACGCCACTGATGAGGATAATTAGTCGAGATTGCATTGAAGGGTATACTAAAATAACAGTACAGAAACTACAGGTCGCGTTCATAATATTCTAGTAGGGCTTACTCTGGTGAGAAGTTAAACCAAATTGAAACCCCCAAAATCACTCGTGCTTCGCGCTCCCATTGATATTACATCATGGGCGGAAATCCCAGGGGGACAGGGGGACGTGTCCCACCTACTCAAAATAGTAGGGGGGGCACAATATCAAATGTCCCCTACTATTTTGGTCTTTGATAATCATAGAAATACATCATTATAAATCAAAATAAAACATGTATTTTGGGACGAGATGACCTTACTTTGGCGATGATAACCTTTTTTTTTGCTTGTCATATTTTCCCGCCCCTTGTCCCCATAGGCGGATCCAGGGGGCCGAGCTCCCCCCCCCCCTCTTGGCGGAGCAAAAAAAAGAAAAAAAAGGAGGAATAAGAGAGGAGAAAAGGAAAAGAAGGACGACGAAGACATAAAATAAGTTGAGGGGAAGACCTTGGAAAATAAAAAGAATCTTTCGTGCAACTATATAAAACTTTCGCTCGAGCTTCACTATTACAAAAACTGATTGAAATTTTCCATTCTTTCTTAAAAAAAAGTTTAAAAATGTTCAGCTCGCGCTTCGCCCTCGCATTTTTGATTGTTGAAATATGTGACGCCGTCATGGCTAAGTGCAAGCAGTCCTTAACAGGTATCAGTTTAAAACGTATAATTGTTTGCTCGCGCTTTGCGCTCGCATTATTAATACTCATAACTTTTTTAGAATTTACAAATCATGAATAGTGTCTCGTTCAGTAAATATTATAGGACTAAATTTAGAAATTTTCCGCTCGCGCTTCTCGGTTGCTTTAATTGTTTACTCATATACCTATTCTGATTGAATTTAAAAAAGTGCTTAGAATTTCCTATCTTTAGGTGAAAATTTCAAAAAGATTCAGCTCGCGCTTCGCGCTCGCATTATTTGATTGTTAAATGCTACTTTAACAGGTATCTTTTTCATGAGTTCATTTCCCCTTGCGCTTTGCGTTCGTAGTAATTATTAAGTTGCATACATGTCTTTTTCAGGATAACAAACATTGCCCAGAATCAGTTCAAATTTTAGGAAAAAAATACATAAAATTTCCCCAAAAAATAGCTCGCGCTTCGCGCTCGCATCATATAGATGAGGATTATGACATTATGTATTAATTTATAAGAATAAAGCCAAGTAGTGACTAATGAAGACTACCCTTTAAAGAAACAAACAAAAATTATCTTCGAGCTGCCGATCGGGGAAAATATGGCTGAAACAAATTTCCGCCCCATCCCCCCCCCTATTGGCGAAGGCTGGAACCGCCCCTGTGTCCCCCCTACCTTTTAGTATTTATGTATTCATGGATTTTTTTCAAGAACACATTAAAAAGTGGTCTTTGTTATTTTTAATGTGATTATAAGATATTTTAAGTTAGTCTGGCCGGGAGGGCGTGGGCGCCATTTTTCGAAAAGTACACATGGCCAAACATCAGGTCGAATTTGCTCCCCCTCCCTCCCCTTGAAATCCTAGATCCGCGCCTGGGTTCTATAACAATAACCCAATTAGGGCAATCACCCCCTGACAACTCCTTCAAGGAAAATATTATCCCCATATTTTTTACCGCCGGGGACTGTTACCCCCCCCCCGGAAATTTACTTAATGACTAACTTTTCGACCAGTACATAATATTTAACATTTCTGCTCGCGCTTCGCGCTCGTGGTAATTATCTAGTTACATACGCGTCCTGTTCAGGTTCACAAACATTGTCCAGAATGTTAAATTTTCAGGACAATATACATGAAATTTAATTTGTAGCATGCATATGGCTTATGAGATTATAACACATTTAGTTGCTTATAAAGTAAATCTAGGAAATGACTGTTAGGACATGGGCGTTAGCCCCCCCCCCCCAACAAAAAAGAGAGAATCAAGGCTAAGAAAAAATAGAGAGAAAAGGAAAGGGATTAGGATGAGATATACTAATTTTTTTCCAAATATTATGCCCAAAATCTATCACAACCTTGTATTTTTGTAATAAAAGTGTCAACATATTTGCTTGCTCGCTTCGCTCTCTGCCAACTTCTTAATAATTTTATGCGATACGCCATATCGAGCTCCCTCGAAATTGTTGGCTCATTACGGCACTTGTACAAATCAACTTTGAGCGGCCGATCGGGGAAAATATGGGTGAAAAAAATGGCCCCTCCCCTATTGGCGGAAGCTGGGTCCGCCCCTGACATAGGCGTTCAGGATAAAATACAATAAAATTCTTTTTAAAAATGAGATCGCGCTTCGCATTCTCATTATTTATTTAGGCATTGTGAGATACCTCAATGTGTTTTTCATGAATAAAATCTCAGATTTGGTTTAACGTCTACCTCCCCCCATTTCATTCATTTTTTATCTTGGTGCCCTCGCCCACCCCCCCCCCCCTGCACCCATGCTGAATAAATACGCCACTGATGAGGATAATTAGTCGAGATTGCATTGAAGGGTATACTAAAATAACAGTACAGAAACTACAGGTCGCGTTCACAATATTCTAGTAGGGCCTACTCTGGTGAGAAGTTAAACCAAATTGAAACCCCCAAAATCACTCGTGCTTCGCGCTCCCATTGATATTACATCATGGGCAGAAATCCCAGAGGGGACAGGGGGACGTGTCCCACCTACTCAAAATAGAAGGGGGGGCACAATATCAAATGTTCCCTACTATTTTGGTCTTTGATAATCATAGAAATACATCATTATAAATCAAAATAAAACATGTATTTTGGGACGAGATGACCTTACTTTGGCGATGATAACCTTTTTTTTTGCTTGTCATATTTTCCCGCCCCTTGTCCCCATAGGCGGATCCAGGGGGCCGAGCTCCCCCCCCCCCTCTTGGCGGAGCAAAAAAAAAGAAAAAAAAGGAGGAATAAGAGAGGAGAAAAGGAAAAGAAGGACGACGAAGACATAAAATAAGTTGAGGGGAAGACCTTGGAAAATAAAAAGAATCTTTCGTGCAACTATATAAAACTTTCGCTCGCGCTTCGCGCTTACATTGCCTATTAGATGATTTACATATATTGTTCAATGTGGAGTTAGAATATCAAGTTCGGAAGTCAATATACAACACATATTTCACCTCGGAAATCGAACTTTCATTATTTTGTGTAATTTACAATTTGTTTTTTTAAAAGTGCTCTGTAAAAATGTTAATTTTATGGTTTGAATGTTAACATTTGTTGCTTGCGATACGCGCTCGAAAATTTTGATTTATCAGGTACCTATATTTTCGTGTATTCCATAAAGTTTTCAAAATATCACTTTTCTGGTCTGATTGTTGAGGCGCATCAGCTAGAGCGCTGCACGCTCGCATTTTGATTTGCGAGTTATATAAATGTTTCAATATTGTTTATACAACAAACTACTTAAAATCCCCTTTTCATGACAGTTCATCAAAAATTATAGCTCGCGACTTGCACTCGCATTAATGGTTAAAAATGTATAAACTGATGCATCCTATTCATAATCACAAAAGTGAGATGTCCTGTTTTATGCCATGATATCACATTTCGCGCATTAATAAATATGATATCAATCTAATAATTAAATTGCCCCTTTGTTTCATCTCGCGCTTAGCAAGATGAATAGAAAGATAGTCATCATTTTCATATGATGGCATGTTGTAAGGATGTCCTGGTCCTCTGTCAAAACTCAAAGTAATAATATTATCAGCTCTTTTTTAAGTGCGATCCATATCCACCTTACAATTTTTCTACAAAGTGCTAGAAATATAAAGCTTAAATTTACTCTTTTTTTCAGACTATCAAAGCTTCATGATTTTTATGATTAAAGTTGTATTTAGAATGCGTAGATTCTAGGTATAAATATGAAACACGCTCGCGCATGTCTATTTAGATACCCAACTTGTTCTCTAATTTAAATCATTATCCAGTTTCAGATCACAATATCAAAAATTTTCTGCTCGCGCTTTGTGCTCGCATTATTAATGTAGGAAGACCCCATATTACTCATCATTTTGATGATTTACAAAACATGAACAGAGTGGCCAACTTTTAGGTCTAAATCTCGATTTTTTTTCTACTCGCGCTTCGCGCTCGCATCAATCGTTAAATTACATAGCTATCCTGTTCACTATTACAAAAACTGATTGAAATTTTCCATTCTTTCTTAAAAAAAGTTTAAAAATGTTCAGCTCGCGCTTCGCCCTCGCATTTTTGATTGTTGAAATATGTGACGCCGTCATGGCTAAGTGCAAGCAGTCCTTAACAGGTACCAGTTTAAAACGTATAATTGTTTGCTCGCGCTTTGCGCTCGCATTATTAATACTCATAACTTTTTAGAATTTACAAATCATGAATAGTGTCTCGTTCAGTAAATATTATAGGACTAAATTTAGAAATTTTCCGCTCGCGCTTCTCGGTTGCTTTAATTGTTTACTCATATACCTATTCTGATTGAATTTAAAAAAGTGCTTAGAATTTCCTATCTTTAGGTGAAAATTTCAAAAAGATTCAGCTCGCGCTTCGCGCTCGCATTATTTGATTGTTAAATGCTACTTTAACAGGTATCTTTTTCATGAGTTCATTTCCCCTCGCGCTTTGCGTTCGTAGTAATTATTAAGTTGCATACATGTCTTTTTCAGGATAACAAACATTGCCCAGAATCAGTTCAAATTTTAGGAAAAAAATACATAAAATTTCCCCAAAAAATAGCTCGCGCTTCGCGCTCGCATCATATAGATGAGGATTATGACATTATGTATTAATTTATAAGAATAAAGCCAAGAAGTGACTAATGAAGACTACCCTTTAAAGAAACAAACAAAAATTATCTTCGAGCTGCCGATCGGGGAAAATATGGCTGAAACAAATTTCCGCCCCATCCCCCCCCCTATTGGCGAAGGCTGGAACCGCCCCTGTGTCCCCCCTACCTTTTAGTATTTATGTATTCATGGATTTTTTTTCAAGAACACATTAAAAAGTGGTCTTTATTATTTTTAATGTGATTATAAGATATTTTAAGTTAGTCTGGCCGGGAGGGCGTGGGCGCCATTTTTCGAAAAGTACACATGGCCAAACATCAGGTCGAATTTGCTCCCCCTCCCTCCCCTTGAAATCCTAGATCCGCGCCTGGGTTCTATAACAATAACCCAATTAGGGCAATCACCCCCCTGACAACTCCTTCAAGGAAAATATTATCCCCATATTTTTTACCGCCGGGGACTGTTACCCCCCCCCCCGGAAATTTACTCTCCAGACAATTACCCCAGATAATTATGAAAATAATAATTGTGAAAATACCTTAACGTGACGACATGGCGTGGTACTTTATCTTTAATCATTGGCGGCCGAAGGCAAACATTTAGAGGGATCCACCTGAAATTTTGGGATGGACACAGGTAAAAAATTGACAACCAAATCAACCAAAATTTTAGGAGGGACCACCAAAATATTTTGACAACGAAAAAAAAAGATGGTTATCAACCAAAATTAGAGGGGGACAACAATATTTTAGGGTGGTCTACCTCAATTTAGGGGGACGTAGAAAAGAAATTGACGGCCAAAAAAAAAGGATCTCAACTAAAAATTCAGGGTGACCGTCCTCCCACCTCAAATTTAGGGGGAAAGCACCCCGCGCGCTTCCCCCGCCTAAGTAATTAATAAGCTTCTTATTTCGACATAGCGATATATTCTATCTTGCCAAGTCGATATGTCAACATGGCGAGATATGAAGTGTACAAGTTCCGGAAAGAATCCCGATATATCGCCATGTTGACATGTAACATGATTATTTAAGTCGACTTTATAAGTGGACTGACTTGGCAGGATAACGTATCTCGCCATGCGGACATAATAAGCTTTTTTAGTCGACATGGCAAGATAAAGTATCTAGCCATGTCGTCAAGTCGATGGCATTTTAGAGCTCCGTATGGCGTCTAGAGGGCATATTTCCGGGGGGGGGGTAACAGTCCCCGACGATAAAAATATGGAGATAATATTTTCCTTGAAGTAGATGTCAGAGGGCGAATGTCCTGTGGGTCATCGTTATAGAACCCTATGGACTCGTATTAATGACCTTTTGACCTCTTGATGACATGGATGTCCTGATCATACTTTTACACACACCGCGGACTATCGGACCCGCGGTCTATCGGGTTGTAACCGATTTTTATATACTTCATACCCAACGCTATCTTTACCTGAAGAAGACGATTTACATTTTTTTAATGATATTCTCAAGGAACGACATTAATACGGTCATGAAGCATATCAATGTTCTCGTTAATATATCCTCTTTCTTGTTGATTGCTAATATATTGCATTAGTTAAATGACAAAACAGAAAGATATCAATGCACATGCAAATTTTTGCCGAAAAACATGGAAAGTTTGGTAAAATTCTCATATTTTTAAAATATTATTAACCGGACTGTCCAGGTTTTGTTATCTTTCCCATAGCCAAAACTACAATACACATATCATATAACCTAATGTACTTTAATGACATTTGTAAAATTAGGTATCAGTCTGGATTGAAATTCCTACACAATAAAGCGACGAATTTTTACTTTGATGACGAGTGAACCTATACAAGAATCTAGTGACCTAGTACATAATCGAATATATTGTTACATGTGTAAGCAAATGTGTCGGAGCCATGACTGGAACGAATATTTTTCTTGTTGCAAACATTGTCTTGAAAACTTATTTCCTTTCAACCAGTTGAATGATAACGAGCTCGATGATGTAATATCGGCTGATGAACCCTTAGAAGACAATTTTGATAGAATTTCTCATTTACATTTTGATCCTTTTTTAGCACATGATAGCATTGTCCCAAATGACGATGTTGACCCAGACTTCCAGTTGTATACTGAGAGTTCAAATGACTGTTATGAAGAATTTAATGCAAACTTTGAAAATATTGGTGTCCCGAGCGGCGGTAAATTTTCAAGCATTCACTTTAATGCTAGAAGTCTTTTGAATTCTTTTGATGACATTTCAAGCTGTCTTAACTCTTTAAAATTTACATTTGATATAATTGCCATATCCGAAACCTGGCTAAGATTCGAAAGTCCTCTTGTTTATATGCCTAACTACTCGTTCGTTTGCAATAATAGGAAATATTCCAGAGGTGGTGGAGTTGGAATGTATATCCATGATTCTTTTAATTTCTTAGTACGCACTGACCTTAATTTAAGCGAAGCAACATGCGATTCTTTATTCATCGAACTGGAACAGTGTTCAGAGAAAAATATAATTGTAGGAACCTTGTATAGAGCCCCATCGTTGGACGTTAATTCATTTATTGAGGAGTTTGATAGCCTTTTGATCCGTCTTTCCAGGGAAAATAAAAGGGTATTTTTGACGGGCGACTTAAACATAGATATTTTAAAACACAACTCAAATTCTCAATCTAAGAACTTTGCGAACTGTCTTTTCAGTAGTCTTTTTCTCCCTATAATTCACAGGCCCACACGAGTTACTACGACAAGAGCCACCCTTTAAGATAATTTTCTGACAAATCAACTAAAGCTGGAGTGATACACTCTGACGTGTCAGATCACTTGCCAATATTTCATGTAACTTACATGAATGTTAGTAAAACTTAATCGGCAAATCATAACGTACTCCGTAGATCTTTTACAACACAAAATATTGCGAAATTTAAAAATCAAATCGAAAATTCAAATTGGGACGAAATTTTTAATATGCAGGATGCTAATCAATCATATGACATATTCATAACTAAATTTACTACATTGTATAATAACAATTTTCCATAAAAAAAACACCCAGTAAGAAAATTTAACTGAAATGCTGGATGACCGATGGTTTGCTTCAATCTATTCGACATAAAAACAATCTATATAAAAAATATATCCATAAACCAACAGTTAGAAATTTCAATTTCAATTTTATTTATTTCACTTCCATCAAACAAAAACAAATTGTATACCATATATATAAACAAGATGTTGTGAAAAAAAACTTACACGATTTGGGCAACACATTGAAGGTTTCAAATAAGTATACTATTTTTCAATAGAAATTAAATTAAGATGGAAATGGAGGGACCCACTAAAAAGCAATGCTTGTACAATGTGGGCCCCTCAAAAATAGATAACAAAACCAATAACAGAGTACAAATACAGACATATGTAATCAAATGAGAAAAAAAAATAAATGAGAGAGAAATAATACTCACAAAATAAATACGAAGTTATCAAGAAATATAGTTTGTAGAGGACAAAACAACCCGTCCTAAAATATATCCACCCTTCCCCACACCCCCACCCCTCCCCCGAAAAAGAAAAGAGAAAGGGGAGAATGCCCTGAGAAGATGGATGGGTGCTGCTAAACGTAGGTAGAACACATGCCATCGTGGACTCAAGCAAACTGGATTCAATGATGTGTATAAAAGGAGAAAAAAATATATAAAATGACCTGGAAAGAATAAAATGCGCGAAAAATATGATTGATGCCGTAAATAAATAAGCGGTAGGAAGGCGGATAAGCGGACAGGAGAGAAAGAGAAAATAGATGAGAGGATGGACACAAATAATGTAAGAGGTTCAAAACCGAGCACAACTGAGGACTTGTGTTAGATTTTTTAATTAAAAAAAAGATGATTTATGTTTTATTTATAGTCTTTATAGTAAAAATGATGACTTGACAGAGAAATGAAAGTCAATACAGGGATTCTCTTAAACAGGTGAACTATTTGAAACGGCAGGTTAAAAAACATTATTATAAATCAAAATTTGAAGAATATAAAAATAATATAAACCGTACATGGCAAATGATCAAATCAATATTAAATAAAAGAAGAAAATCAACCTCCAACACCATAGTTTGTGATGAAGGTCGGTCGACAGACCCGTTCCAAATAACAAAATACTTTTAATAATTTTTTCGTTCAAATAGGTCCAAAGTTAGCCAATATCACTCCTCAAAATGATACAGATTTCAGAACTTATCTATCTGAATCAAATTCAAAATCTTTGTTTTTAAATCTAGTACGCCAACGTGAAATATGTAACATTGTCATGCGTTTCGATAACAATAAAGCTCCGGGTCTTGATGAATGCTCACCCAAGATTGTTAAACTTGTAATCGAATTAATAAGCGAACCTTTATGTCATATATATTCAATTTATCGTTAACCTCTGGGGTATTTCCTGACAAAATGAAAATTGTTCGAGTTTCTCCATTTTTTAAAGGACAAGTCCACCCCAACAAAAACTTGATTTGAATAAAAAGAGAAAAATCCAACAAGCATAACACTGAAAATTTCATCAAAATCGGATGTAAAATAAGAAAGTTATGGCATTTTAGAGTTTCGCTTATTTTCAACAAAATAGTTATATGAACGAGCCAGTTACATCCAAATGAGAGAGTTGATGACATCACTCACTCACTATTTCTTTTGTATTTTATTATATGAAATATGAAATATTGTTATTTTCTCGTCATTTTCATGTGAAATGAAGTTTCATTCCTCCCTGAACACGTGGAATTCCATTATTTTAACATTTTGTGCTTCAGGCAAGGAGGTCTTAATCGTCAAATTCGTAAAAATTGAAATATTGTATAATTCAAACAATAAAAAACAAAAGAAATAGTGAGTGAGTGACATCATCGACTCTCTCATTTGGATGTAACTGGCTCGTTCATATATCTATTTTGTTAAAAATAAGGGAAACTTTGAAATGTCATAACTTTCTTATTTTACATCCGATTTTGATGAAATTTTCAGCATTGTGCTTGTCTGATATTTCTCTATTGATTCAAATCAACATTTTTCTGAGGTGGACTTGACCTTTAAAACTGGTGACAAAGAGCAAATTGGTAATTATAGGCCCGCATCAGTGCTTTCTTTTTTTTGTAAAATATTAGAAAAGATCATTTATAAAAGGGCTTATAGTTTTCTTGAAAATAAAAAGTGTCTTTTTGAATCTCAATACGGATTTAGTAGTAACCACTCAACAGAACGAGCTCTTCTTGAATTAACAAACACCGTAATTGACTCCTTTGAGCACGACTCATTTGCAATAGGGACATTTATTGATTTGTCAAAAGCGTTTGACACTATTAATCATAAAATACTTTTATAAAAACTAGATAACTAGGGTATTCGTGGAACTCCAATCGACCTTTTTTCTAGTTACCTCTGAAATCGTAAACAATGCACCATTTATAACTCCGTTCAGTCTGAACTTAGGACAATTGAATGTGGAGTACCACAAGGGTCATTACTTGGCCCACTTTTGTTTACTTTATTAATTAATGACATTTATCGTTTGTCAAATCTCCTTTCCTTTATTATGTATGCCGACGATACCAATATTGTTTATTCTGATAAAAATCTTTATCACTTATGTGAAACTGTAAACACTGAACTATCAAATGTTTGTAAATGGTTTTGTGCGAACAAGCTTACCATTAACTATAAGAAATGCAATTACATTATATTCCGTAACCCCACAAGGCGTATTGATCTTAATCATGTAGTGGTGAAGCTTAACAACCAAATAATTCACAGAGTTGAAAATACTAGGTTTCTTGGCGTTATCATTGATAGTAATTAAGTAAGTTTTTACTTTGCCTAAACTGTATTACGTACATTGTATTGCTCATTAATCCTGCCATATTTTTATAACTGTAATTTAGTCTGGGATAACACATATCAAACCCATGAAAAATGTAATGAAATGGAAGAAAATAAATGTTTTATTTGAATTGAATTGAATCAACAGTTATAAAGGGCCAATACAGAAGATGATTCCTTAAATGACAAGTCTACCCCAACATAAAGTTGGTTCGAATAAAAATAGAAAAATCCAACAGGCATAACACTGAAAATTTCATCAAAATCGGATGTAAAATAATAAAGTTATGGAATTTTGAAGTTTTGCTTAATATCACAAAACAGTTATATTCACATCCAGGTGGGTATGCAAATGAGGGGACTGATGACGTCATCCACTCACTATTTCTTTTGTATTTTATTAAATGAAATATGGAATTTTCTATTTTTCTCCTCATTGTCAAGTGAAACAGCGCTCAATTCCTCCCTGAACATGTGGAATGAGCATGGTTTAATAATATATGATTCAGTCAAGTTGGTTCTTATTTTCAAATCTATAAAAATTAAAATATTGTATAATTCAAACAACAAAAAACAAAAGAAATAGTGAGTGGATGACGTCATCAGTCTCCTCATTTGCATACCCACCTGGATGTGAATATAACTGTTTTTTAAAATTAAGCAGAACTTTAAAATGTGATAACTTTCTTATTTTACATCCGATTTTGATGAAATTTCAGTGTTATGCCTGTTGGATTCTTCTTTATTTATTTAAATAAAAATTTTTCTTGGGTGGACTTGACCTTTAATTTGTGTCAGTAGAGATGAAAATCAATTCAATTAAAGCACCCTGCTTCTGTAGTGATGGTCATGTGAGATAACATGGTTAAGTCGTTGTTTGAAATACCCATGCATGTTTGTTGTTTGTACGTGTTTGCTTATGCAGAGGTGTGTTTGATCCCATGTTAATGCTGATGTTATTGTTAAGGTGTATAAAAGATTAAAAGAAACCGCTGAGAAACCCTCTCATCACCACTGAAAAAAGAACAGTGACTTTCAATATTGTGTCATTTTTGCAACTTTTGAATTTTGACCTTGCCCCACATTTCAAGGCAATGCACCTCCATGTGAACGATAATAACATCATGTAGGGTATCATTTTAAAGAAGATTAAATGATTCATTCACTGATGTTAATAACACATTGATATTTACTAAAACCGACGAGGAAATATCGATCAAATTTAGATTTCCAAACCTTTTTTGAGGAATTTATATATACACAACAAAAAAAGTAAGTCCCCCCTAAATCAAATTGCTGTAACTTTTGAACCGAATTGGTTTGAGATATGATATATCATATATAGTTTTCTGCACTCATTAAACAACTCCTGGGAAAAAATGAGATCGATCGGTGGAGTCATGCATGAGTGATTAAAGATTGAATTGAAAATAACCATTTTTTAAAAGTCACAAGAGTCGTTTTTCAGTTTGTTCAAATACAAAGTTGGGAAAAATTGTTTTCAGGTGAATTTTTTGGTGTTTGCTGTTTTGCTGTCAATCATTCAATCACTTCAGACCAGATTTTGATATTGTATGTTCATGGTTGAGTGAGCACAATGTATTGCAGGGGCTGTGGTGGGGGGGACGAGCTTCAGCCCCTACTTTTTTCTAAAAGCATGTACAAAAATGTAAAAATTACCATACAGTTTTGATTTGTTTGCATGATCAGCCCCCCTTACTTTTGGCTCGGTCTCCCCCTCCCACTTTGAAAACCGTTTCGCGGCCCCTGAATTGTGACGTATCATCATAGGGGTTTATGGTAGTATCCTCTACAACTTGTTAGATCATGTTAATATTTGAAAATGTTAGTGGCTCTCCGAATATAGGCCCCTCCCCCATTTTAGAATTCTGGATCCACCACTGATTTGTCCATACATTCAACTGATCCTGAGAAATTGTTAGGAAAATAATACATTTATGCAGTATAAAGATTATTCATTCCTAAGTTTTCGATTGTGCTCGCTCAACCATGGAAATGTTTAAAATTCGGAAAGTGTGTGGTGATAGAAATGATGGATGATAAAAACAACAGCAATTAAAGTCACATTTGAAACCGAATTTGCCCCCAATAATCACTTTATTATCCTTTAAAATGTGTCTGTGACATTGAAAATACCAATTTTCCCTGTTTGATGCGTGCTCACTCATCCATAAATAAATAAATCGATTTCATTTTTGCACAGAATTTTGCCCATAGGTTGATAAACATTACTGCCAAATGACATTGCTAAAGACAACCTTGAAAAAAAGTTCCACCATATTGAATAAGGGGTTAATTATTCGTAAACATATGCACCATAATGTACACAAGTCTATGAGAGAATAAATCAAAATTTGGAAATGAGGGTTTGTTTCATGGACGGTTTTTGTTACTTCTGCCAACAGTTATTTCATGAAACTTTGCACATGGCTTCAGAGTAACACTATCCAAAGGTGCACACACCAAAATAACAATTCGATTCGGTACAGAGTGGGGCCAAGGCCATGAAATTTCTTCTCATTTGCATAATTTTCAAATAATGTGTGCTCACTGATGCATTAAACATCGAGATTTTAACAAAAATAAAATCAAATGAACTATGCAAGGAGGATTGTGACAGATATCCATAGTTACAAATTGCATTTTTTTTCAATAACGTAAAAAGAAGCCAATCACCTTCCACATGTTCATTCAAGCGTGAATGTTTAATTAAATGCCTTTGAATCATTGAAGCATGTTAATTGGTCATAAACACAACGAAAAAGTTGAGAAAATATCATTTTCAGTTACCAAAATGAAACAATACTTGCCTACGATATTTGAAAATCGTATTTTTTGTTTTCAATAAACGTTCGTTGAACCGTGAAACGATGAATATTGTTGAAGAAACTCTTCCCAAAAATAACTGTCATCATATTCTATCATTTTTATTGATAGAAACGTGTAAGATATCCAATTATAGCAAATTTGACTTGTGTTTATTCAACCATGAAATTTAGCAAAAAAGTTTTGTCGTCCTTTAGAAAGTACCTTTTATAAGCCTTCTGACTATTTTTCATGATGAGAATGCGGAATAAGATAATAATAATAATAATAATATATGTTCATTTATATAGCGTTCTTACAATATATAATCGTTTCACAGCGCTTTACACAGTTATGGAATAAAAAATTACAATAACTAATACATGTATTATTAACACAAATATTATTGATTAAAAAGCAGAGTCTTGAGATGTTTCTTAAATACTTCCAAAGAAGGAGAAAGTCTCATATATCTTGGAAGGTCATTCCAGAGTCTTGGGGCACATGTCTGAAAAGCATTATCACCTGCTTTAGTATTTGTCCGTGGAATATGGAGTAGAGTAATGTCCGTACTCGAGCGAAGCCCGGGACGTTCTGACTGATGTAGGCGGATGAGAGAGTCCATGTAGTGTGGAGCTTCATTATGGACAATCTTGAAAACAATGGTCATAATCTTGAAGACAATACGTTGCTTCACTGGAAGCCAATGCAACTCTCTTAACAGAGGAGTAACATGATCATGCTTACGAGCTTTGAAAATCAACTTGGCTGCACGGTTTTGGACCCTCTGAAGACGTTGCATCTGTGACGAGTTGATTCCATACAAGAGTGAATTTGCATAGTCAAGACGTGACAATACAATGGCTCGAACAGCATGTTCACATACCTTGGCAGTTATGTAGGGTCTAATGCGGGCTATGTACGAAAGCTGACAATGAAGTCCCCGACAAAGTGCTGAAACTTGTTTATGCATTTTCAGAGTCGAATACAACTCAACACCCAGACTCTTAGCATGAGACACTGGAAGGATGGTCATACCGGACAACGTGAGAGAGACATCTGCTACATATTGCCGGGCTTGTGGGGTAGAAACAACAAGAAATTCAGTTTTGTCACAATTAAGTTTCAACATATTGGCAGCCATCCATTCCTGTAAATTTTCAACACATTTTGTGAGTGATTGAAGAGCTTGACTCAATGATTCAGGACTTCTAGGATCAGCAAATGTATAAAGAGAGACATCATCGGCATATGAGTGATAACATACTCCATCGTATTGTATGATAACATCCGACATTGGCAGTGTGTACATGCCGAAAAGTCGCGGTACAATTACCGATCCTTGCGGAACGCCATACTGAAGCGACTTCGGTGGAGACAGTTCACAAGTAACTTTACATCTGCTGGTACGACCTGACAGGTAAGAAGTGAACCACGACTGAGCATTACCCGTGATGTTGAACACTTCAGACAGATGATTGAGAAGAATGTTATGATCCACAGAATCAAACGCAGATGAAAGGTCAAGGAGAAGAACAAATGCAACACGTTTCATGTCTATAGCCTGAAGCATATCATTCTTTATCCCCAACAGGGCAGTCTCTGTGCTGTGATGTTTACGATAGGCCGACTGATAATCAGAGTTGAGCTGATTCAGCTCTAGATGTTCTGAGAGCTGACTAAGAACTGTTTTTTCGATCACCTTAGATAAAAAAGGTAGATTCGATACCGGGCGATAGTTTTTCAGATCGTCTCGATCCAAAGTTGGTTTCTTGATGAGAGGCGTGACAACAGCATCCTTCAGTGGTGATGGAAACTGTCCAGAGTTCAGTGACGTTTCGACAATTGACACAATGTATGGAAGAAATGTGTCAATATTCTCTTTCACCAACCACACGGGAACATGGTCAAGTGAGCAAGATTTGTTTGGCGATGACGTGATAATCTTCCTGACGGCATGAGCTGACGCGGATACAAAGGCTGAAAGCTCGCCTTCACTTGCGGCAGGATTTTCTCCAGGGTGAAGATCTTCCGAAACAGGCGGAGTAGGATCAGTTGAGGGAAAAACTGATAATAAAGCCTCCCTTATCAGTGCAACTTTACTGCTAAAAGAAGTGGCAAATCTGTTGGAGATTCTTGAGCAGACGCATGTACTGGAAGGATTTTCGGAGACCTGTCCAAGCGCACATTCAGAGCGCCAAATATTTTGTTAGCATCAGCATCACTCAATTGGTCATTGTAGAATGATGACTTTGCTTGCTTGACAAGCTTGTCTATCATGTGGATCTGGTTCAGGTATTTATGACGATTATCAGTGGTGCGATTCTTAGACTACACCTTTTCAAGCCTTCGTCTAGTACGTCTCGCTTCATAAATCTCGTAACTATACCATGGAGGATGAGAACGAAATTTGTGGATCCTTTTGGTGGCTGGACACGGGGTATCCAGTACTGTAGAGATTGCATTATTGTAAATTGTAACCTGTTCATCTGCAGTACCTTGAAAAGGAAAGTCCACAAATGCTTCAGCTATCTCAGAACATAGAGAATCCTTGTTGAGGCTACGGAAATTACGGGAAACAGCTGTCACATTCTTTATTTTTGGTTTCGCCACGTCAAGTACACAGCCAAGAAAATGATGATCAGAATATAACTTCTCTCGAATCCAGCAGGAATTCACAAAGGAATCATCATTGTCCTTGGCAATAATCGGATCGAGCGTATGACCGCACCTGTGGGTAGGGCCTTGGATGTGTTGGCAAAGGCCAGCCTCATCAAGGGATGAGAGAAACTGCATTGCCTCATGTTTACTTGGAATGTCTACATGAATATTGAAAGCTCTGAGTAAGAGGACTTTGGACGAACTTGCTGAAAGTTCTTTCACAAGTTCATCAAAATCAATTAAAAGAATTCACTAGTTTTGAGGGAATTCCGCATAGAAGGAGGTGGTCTGTAGACAACCACATAGCAAACCATCCGTTATGGATCAGTAACACAGATATGCTCATAAGTATCATGTCTCAGCTTAAGTTTGATGACAGACAGACTGAGCTGAGTTTTGTAAATGACAGCAATTCCACCATGAGCATCATCTCTTCCACGTGGTGCATTCATGAAAGTATAGCCTGATGGAGTACTCTCATTGATCACCACTGGATCCTCACTTTTCAACCATGTTTCAGTCAGAAACATGATGTCAACGTTGTTCTCTAAGATGTAATCAGTCAGAAGGAATGTTTTGTTCCTGAGTGAATGACAATTCCATAGATGAACATTAAGTTTATCATACTTCTCTCTTTTAACAGGCACTGTGACAGATTCTCAGAGGTAGCTTTTCTCTTGCAAGATGGCAGCCTTCTACTAGAGCTCACAATTACAGGGATTGTGTCGTCATTCCCTCGACTGTACCTATATTGATCCTTTGCATACTTCTTTGTATAACCATTTACAATCCTTTCTTGAATATGCCGTCCACCTCTCCTACCTCTCATTCGACATATACCCAACTCCTTGATACGAGTATAAGTATCAGGTGATAGATGACAAGAACCTGGGCTCTGGCGGAGTGAGTACATAGCTTGCTTAGTGTAACATGCATGCTTGTCATGTCCATTGGCAAAGGAGCTAGACTTGACACCAATAGGCATTGATATTGTGCGCTCATCTATTGTCACTGTATTCATTATGTGTCCATCGTCTATTGTCCAATGTGTGAATAGAACAACAGCAGGTCTCTCAACTGTAATCCCTGCACTGGGACTGAGCATCAAATGCACCAATAAAACAGTCCAAGATTGGGCAGAAAACATAGTGATATTACTCCAATATAGAATGATGAACAGCTGTCAAATTTGTCCAGGAGGTTGACAACAACTACCCAAACCACATGACACTAAGTCAGAGTGAAGAAAATCTCAAAAAAACATCACAATCAACATATAACTCAGGAGGTATGGCAGCAGCACAACAGCGCCCTAAACATACAAAAAAGTAGAATAATGGAATCAAAGTCATGAATTTTTGGCTTGTGACTTTTCAAAAGTGACATTTTTGCCTTCTGACGGTGTTCACTGAAGCATGACGTAAAATACTCAATAACGTTTACTCATGGGGTAGCTTATAAAATTACCTACACGCTCATGTAAAAATATATTAAAAACTCGCATTGGTTATGGAAATTATTGATGTTTGTTTTAGGGGGGGACTTACTTTTTTTTTGTTCTGTATATACATATATATTTTTTTTTCATTTTATTTCATGCTCTGCCTCATCACAGACATCGAGCACTCTTAATTACAAGGATAGCATTCACCAAGTGTGTGTGTGTGTGTGTATGTATATATATATATATATATATATATATATATATATATATATATATATATATATATATATATATATATATATATATATATATATATGTATACATTTTTTCAGCATCACCAATTTTTCCAAAGGGCATGAAGCCTAGATAGCTCTGGAGAACCTTGATTTAAGCTACGCCTACCATTGTTCTCTTCATCCATTTCTTTACAATATTTAAATAAAAGTGCTTTCAAAGCTGTTCTACATGTATAACTTCACATGTGTATACTTTCTCCCTTACGTGTATTGTTTCAAAGCAATTGCTTTGATCCATCTGAGGCATGGCGGCTTGTCATTGTTCTAAACCCCCCTTTACCCGACAAAGGACATTATAATTTGTATAGTGTTGAAAATCTGTCTTTCTGACGGTCAGTCGGATCGGGGTCGCCCTAGCCACTAACCCGTCTCTGTGGTCTAGTGGTTAAGGCACCGGCGTTCAAAGCTGGGGACCCGGGTTCGATTCCCGGCAGAGACATTGGTTTCGGCATCACCAATTTTTCCAAAGGGTAGATAGCTCTGGGGAACCTTGATTTAAGCTACGCCTACCATTCTCCTCTTCATACGTTTCTTTACAATATTGAAATAAAAGAGTTGCCAAAGCTGCTGTACATGTATAACTTCATTCAGTTATGTATGTATTATTTTCAATATGATATTTTGGATTGTTTCTTTTTTCATTATGTTTTTTTTTTCTTCTTTATTTATCTTCTTTTCTCATTTCTTCATTTGCTTTCTTGCTTCTTTTCACAGACGCGGAATGCTGATGTAATCTGTGCTACCATGCGTTTACTTCAAACCCTTGTAACATGTTATATGAACGGTGGTAAGCAGACACTGATTGGTGAAGCATTGGTACCTTATAACCGACAGATATTACCCATTATGAACATTTTTAAGAATAAAAATAAGAATATTGGTGATGGTATTGAGTATGACCAATGGAAAGGTCAGAATGTAGGTGACCTAGTCAATGAAACACTTCAGGTATTAGAACGTTATGGAGGACCTGATGCATTTATTAATATCAAGTATGTGGTGCCAACATATGAATCTTGTATTGTGAATTAAGAAATACATTTGTCAATAATTTGATATTGATGTACGGTGCACATGTGGTCGATTTAACGATGCAATCTTTCACGTTGGACATGCTAAAGATCTATAGTCAAGCCAACATGAGGTTATGTGAGGTTCATCTCTAAAGTGGAAAAAAAGAAGAGGAGATCGGGGACAATCGTAACAAAATTTACTAAATTTGAATTATCAAATGACAGCTTTGTTTAAAAAATCGAAAGTTTCCACTTTTTGGACAAAATCAATATTTCTTCACTTTGGAAACAATCTTAAATAATTCGGAATAGTGTTTTATTCAGATGTCATGTGTAAGAAAGATGTATTTCCTCTTTCAATTTACTCCCTTACCCTCTCTGTATAGGTAATATATCAATGTCTAACATCATGAACATAGGGAAATAAGCTACTTTTATTACCACCCTGTGTATATATATTATATTGAGTTTTTAACCTATGAAAATTCATGTAATTCAGCATTCCTCTGCAAGTTTGATTTTCATTATAGTAAACATATATTATTTATCCCTCATGTTCGAACTAATTATTTTTTTATGATTCTGAGCTTATAAAAAAATGTTACCATATTCAACAAATCATTATAATCATGATAAGATTGACAAAATGTTATCAAGTTTTAGCTTATCGATGAGGCTACTCTGTGCTGTGCTTGTATTTCTAGTAATAAGCCTATACTCAGATTTAAAATTTTGATATTAATTTGAAGAACAGTTGTCCCCGGTCTCTCCCTACTCTATTGACCCCTGAGGTAAATTGACTGACAGTATATTTGATATTTAGAAAGGAGAAGATCTTCAAATTCGTATGTCGTTATATATTCACTCGTAAATGATTCTTTGTTGATGTCACTCATTGGTTCTACAAAGGAAAAACATATTAAAAAATTACTATTCTTTAGACACTGTTACAGAATCAGTTATGCACAAATAATATATAAGCTTTGTATAGCGCTCTTATATTACCCTGGCTAACCTATTTAGGTTCTCACAGTGATGGACATCGCCCAGCTATAATCACTGTAAAAAATATTGAATAGTGAATAAATTAAATTCAACAGCCTTTCATTATTGTAATAAATGATCCTTGCATACTCTATTGCAACTAAGCATCTTTTGAACAAGTGAAGAAATGCGAATGACAATCATGATTGTAAGTCATTTTTTGTGCGAATTGTGCCTGAAATTATATATAGATTTGAATGTAATCATATCATGTTTTCTAAAACAAAATGATTTGGTTATTATATTTTGCAAGATGAATATTCATTATCTGAATACATCAGACATGAAGAAGGTTTAGAATTGTTTTTTGTTGATTTCTTAAAGATTTTACCCTAAGGAAACTACGTTCTGGAAATTATTAAATATTTGTGGGGTTTTTTTTGTTTTTTTTTGGAATTGTTACATATTTTACCCAGGAATTATTTAATTATCATGCACTTTTCGCTTTATCAATCTGAATTGAAATATTGATGTAAAACCAATATAATTGATGCGTATACATATGTGTAAATGATATAAATAATTTATTGGCCAACATGTATATTTGCAGGTGAAACACTAATTCGCGCTATTTATTGTTCAACTTCAGCTTTAGAACTTGCCCAACTCAAGCCTTTTATACGTCTCTACGATCACCTCAATGTAACACCACCATGCACCAGTAATTGTGTAAACTTATTGCTACAATTTTTGTATGGTATCTTTAGTAAGACCCTTTATTAATGTTAAATTCCTGAATTGGTGTCGTGTAAGTTTAAGAAGTAAAGTAAAACATAGTAAAATGTGGAGAAAACGTGAAAGTCGGACGTTCATAAAAAAATTATTTTCTTGGGGCTGCTCGTGTACACAAAGCTAAATTATAAACAGCTCCTACTAATTTTAGATAACTTAATTCTAATGGGGAAAATGACAGAATTGCTGCAAAACCAAAGCGTTAAGAGATCAGACAGACGTGATAAAACTTATTATAACTATTCCTGACTCACTCTATGAATGGTATGTTTATTAATTAACACATTCACACACACATATATGTATATATATATATATATATATGTATATATATATATATATATATATATATATATATATATATATATATATATATATATGTATATATACTCCTCAAAAATGTTTAAAAATGTGACTTTGATCGATGATCCCTCCGCGGTTTTAGTAAATATAAAAGTGTAATTAATTGAACAGAATAGATCATTTAATTTTCTTTACAATTATACCCTACATAATACGATTATAGTTCACATGGAGGTGCAGTGCCTTGAAATGTGGGGCAAGGTCAAAATTCAAAAAATGCAAAATGACACAATACTGAAAGTCACTGTCCTTTTCCGTGATGATGAATGAGTTTTTCGGCGGATTTTTTTTATTTTGATCGATAATCCCTCATCGGTTTTGGTGAATATCAATGTGTTATTAATATCAGTGAATAGATTACTTAAGGACAAGTCCACCCCAACAAAAACTTTATTTGAATAAAAAGAGAAAAATCCAACGAGCACAGCACTGAAAATTTCATCAGAATCGGATGTAAAATAACGTTATGGCATTTTAAAGTTTCGCTTCATTTCACAAAACAGTTATATGCACATCTCCTTCGGTATGCAAATGAGGGACTGATGACATCACTCACTCACTATTTCTTTTGTATTTTATCAAATTAATTATGAAATACTTTTGTTTTCTCGTCATTGTCATGTGAAATGAAGTTTCATTCAAGAACTGAATAACACGATTTTGATTTGTGTTTTTATTTTAGGTAAGTATTATTTTGAAGTGATACAAAAGAAATATTGTACATAAAAGAAAGTCGACACTTTTACATCTAAATATTTATAATATCAACTTGCAAAATATTATTACATCAGATTTGTATTATTTTTACAAAAGTAGTGTATGTATTGTTTGATAGTTTTTACTTATTAAATGAATGACGTTACCACTGAACATGAAAGTGCTAAACGTGTTTTTAGTGTATCATGTGTCTTTACATAGGCCAGCAAAATTAATCTGTCGACATATTGCGTATGCGAAGAAGAAATAAAAAATGAAGAAATATAAAAGGAAGGAGGAAGAGGAAGAGAAAAAGAAGATCGAGAAAGCAATACAAAACATAATAGAAACATTGGAAAGAAACCTTAATGGTCATTGAATTTCAATCAGCCTTTTTAGAGAGGCCCCCCCAAAAAAAAATGAATAAATAAAATGAATAAATAAATAAAAATGAATACATAAATTAGTAAAAGAAATGTTTTAAGAGCATTTTAAAAGACTCAACAGAGCTGCAATTTTTTATGCCTTCAGGAAGTCTGAAATAAATAGATTTAAAAAATTGCAATTCTCGCCGTCCATGCCATTGTGGGTTTGGTAAGGGATATAGTTTCTTGTGGCATGTCACACATCTGCCATGTCTGCGGTTGGGGTGTGTGTTTTATAGTAACAAAGTGATATGTGCACACACTTAAAATGTTGGACAACATACTGTTTACTGTGTTGAGTATGCATGTTGGTAAAATAATATAGATACACTTCGTAATTCCGAAGGTTCGTAATTTAGAAGGTTCTTTATTCCGAAGGTTCGTAATTCCGAAACACGTAAATTGCCTATACCTCGATGTTCGTTAATCCGAAAACGAAATGGTTCGTTAGTCCGAAAAAGAAATAAGGTTCGTTGTTCCGAAGGTCCGTTAATCCGAAAACGAAAAAAAAGTTCGTTAGTCATTACGTTTTCGGACTAACGAACCTTCGGAGTTACGAACCCCATTTCGTTTTCGGATTAACGAACCTTCGGAAATACGAAATTTCGGAATAACGAACCTTCGGAATAACGAAGCTTCGGAATTACGAATGTAAGCGAAATAATATATATTCTGGGCAATTACTATCCCATCGAGTGAATTTTAAACCCAATTACTAGCTCTTATTACCCAATTTGGACAAACTTTAACCAGTAGTTATGTGGACACTATGTTGCCCATGGTTGGTGAAACGTTGGACATTTTTTCCCCAATTATTTAAAGAGTATATTGGATTGGATATTCCATATCATAACTACTTTAAAATCAGTGCATAAATTGGACGATAAACTTTACAACAAAGAGTCTCTTCGAAGGCCGGTGCCTCTAATGGCGCCATCATTCGTCTTACATTCGGTTTATTTTTATTTCGATTTTCCAATTTACTTATCAATCCTTTATTTTCTTTCTATCCAATTAAAATTATTAAATTACAATGATCTGATGATGGAATTCAAAGGAATACATATAATATATCAAGCCATGCAAATCCTAGCTAAATCAAGGTATTTTTGTCCATAAAGAAGATTGGGTCGGTTAGCGTAATTGATGAGATAATACCATTCATAACGAAGATTGATATATAAATAAGAATGAGAGAGAAATAAAATGGAATGAGGTACCAGATATATTTTACAAAATGATATATGCAGACTGGCAGAGAACGAGACTTTTTTTTCATATTCCTTTCTGAAAAAAAAATGTTTTTACTTATCATTTCCTAATTACTAATCAATTTCCTATGTATTGTTTATTTCTTTATTTTATCTTATTTTTATTCATAAAATGTACTTGAAAGGGGGCCTTCACCCTACAGGCTCTGCTTTTTAGTTGGTCTCCTTCTCTTTTGATTTCATAGTATTATTGTATTATAGAAATAATTTATATCTTATATTTTGTAAATATGTATATTGAACTATCATTGTAAATGTAAACAGATTGAAATAGAAAATAAATGAATTGAAAAATTGTAATAAAAAAAAGAGTTAATGGAATTTGTAAGAGCAGCTCGCCTACGACGTCACAAATAAAACTAAATAATCCAAAATTCATCACTCTCTAAGACTTCAAAAACAACTTAGAAACACCACACAATGCAGTTAAAAATACAATGGGGAAAATCGACCATCTTTCGTTTGAATAAATATTTGCTTTTGGAGTATTGTCCTCCAGTGTTTCACCAGCACTAAGGCCCCTCCCCCGGCCCTCCCTCCCCCCTCTGTCTCTCTCTATCTCTCTCTCACACATACTCACTCCCCTCTGTCTGTCTGTCTCTCTCTCTCTTTCTGCATATCTCTTTCCTGTTTACCTTATATCCATATCATGATTTTTTTTCACATAATACACGATATGTGAAGGCATTGTATCATTATTTATGAAGGAGAATTATCTATAAAACAAGGAATTCCCTTTCTATTGTTTTTTTTTATTCTCGCTTCCTCATGACAAAAATAGCTAACTGATTTCCTTGTAACTGAAACATTAATAGGTTTATACGATTTCGAATTCAAGCCCTCATCATCGATCAGTTGTGCTCATAAAACATGCGCATACCTCTCTTCATGAACAAAATCAACACCCCTCTCCCACAAAGTCATCCCCCCCCTCTCTCTCTCTCCCTTTCTCTTTCATAGAGGCGTGAAACGTCTGACATTGGCTTGTAGCCACAAACTGCCTGCTGATATATACTCTTTTCTACTGACAAATTCAATAATAAGCTTTCAATGTGAACGTTGTTTTGAATGATTCATCATTCGATAGGTCGTCATTGTTTGTACGAGACCTGTATTCTATACATCAGATTCTCCATTTCCTATTTGGATTTCATTTGGAAAGGTGTCATACTGGAGACAACAAGTGGAATGCCTCTGGCCGTCTCACCTGCATCACGCAGTTCAATATAGCAGCAGTGATGACTTTGAAAACTATTCTAACTCGCACAAGATGTTCAGTGATACAGTACATGGTTACTCTTACGTCCATTTTTTATGAACTAGACCAATAAACTTACAGAGATATGATGATTATTTAACAAAAAACCCCAACATGGCCAAAGTTCATTGGCCTTACATGACCTTTGACCTTGATCATGTGACTTGAAACTCGCACAGGATGTTCAATGATACTTGATTACTCTTATGTCCAAGATTCATGAATCAGATCCATAAACTTTCAAAGTTATGATGGTAATTCAACAGTTACACCCGATTCGGCCAAAGTTCATTGACCTTTCACCTCGGTAATGTGATCTGAAATGCGCACAGGATGTTCAGTGATACTTGATTACTCTAATGTCCAAGTTTAACGAACTAGACCAATAAATTTTCAAAGTTATGATGGTAATTCAACAGATACCCCCAAATCGGCCAAAGTTCATTGACCCTAAATGACCTTTGACCTTAATCATGAGACCTGAAACTTGCACAAAATGTTCAGTGATGCTTTATTACTATTATGTCCATGTTTCATGAATCAGATCCATACACTTTCAAAGTTATGATGGGAATTCAACAGATACCCCCAATTCGGCCAAAGTTCATTGACCCTAAATGACCTTTGACCTTGGTCATGTGACATAAAACTCACGCAGGATGTTCAGTGATAATTGATTAACCTTATGTCCAAGTTTTATGAACTAGGTCCATATATTTTCTAAGTTATGATGACATCTCAAAAACTTAACCTCAGGTTAAGATTTCGATGTTGATTCCTCCAACATGGTCTAAGTTCATTGACCCTAAATGACCTTTGACCTTGGTCATGTGACATGAAACTCTAATAGGATGTTCAGTAATACTTGATTAACCTTATGGCCAAGTTTCATGAACTAGGTCCATACTTTTTCTAAGTTATGATGTCATTTCAAAAACTTAACCTCAGGTTAAGATTTGATGTTGACGCAGCCGCCGCCGCCACCGCCGTCGCCGTCGGAAAAGCGGCGCCTATAGTCTCACTCTGCTTCGCAGGGGCGACAAAAGTGGTAAGTCGGAAAATTTAATATTAGTATGTACGTTTTTGCAGTTTATTTATATCATAGTTCCGAACAAGGGGTGACCCCCTCCCCCTTTCTTTGTTTAAGAAATAGGGAGGTGTTTCAAAGTGGGGAGAGGCAAGAATTATATGCATCAAACAAATGACTGTGTCGTAAAACTATATCATGCCCTTTATTTAAAAAAATGAGTAAATAGATTTACCTCATAAATTCTAGAATCGTTCACCCCCCCCTTATCATTGTCAGTTATTCATATCTATAGTATGTGTATACATTTTTATCTTCTGTTTTATCATAAAGCAAATGAAATACATCTGCTTTTAAATTTTTTCCACTCATTCGCTCGATGCACATTTAACATAATTCATGTTTAATATATTGCTATTCTCATTATATATCGCAATTTTAGGAAACGATTCTTGTATAGATTCAGATGTAGATTCATGTATATCAAAAGATTTTCAGCCCAAGAGGAAGCAAGACGATTATCTCCTATTGGCTTTTTCATGCTTAACCTCGAAATTCAAGGGGAACACCCCCAGGAATCGCCGTCAAGAGTACAAGAATGCATCACGTGTTTATCTATTATTTATTTTTGCAGGTGGTCGTAAGTAATGTAACCAATTTTTGGGTGATCGAATAATAAACGCAATGTCACTAGGCAATATAATATTCAATTATTAATAAGAATATGACTATTGAACTGTTCTTTCAAATAAACACAAAAATTAAAAATATATCTAAACATCTTTTGAAAACACAACGATGAATCTGTTACCAATCATAACCCCCCCCCCCCCACACACACACACACACACACAGTAGGGTGTTTTATTCAATAAAGCTTCAGTTTACATTTGCGTTGACCATGTTCACAGTCAATATACAAAAATAGTCAGCTAGTGAGTGTTGAACAGTGATACAACAATAACTGATAATAAACAATCTTGTCATGAAATAAATCAGTTACAGTACAAAAATAATCATATTTTGATAACTCATCAAAATATGTATAATTGAAAATCCTAAACAAAATGTTTTATATTCTAATTGGTGAGGTCAAGAGAATAATTCAATTCAAATTATTCCAGACACAACTGCATAAGCCAAGGTTCATATAAACAAACCTCATAGTATACATTAAGACAGATATACAGAGATAAAACTAGATTAATCAGAGTACAGATAATTAAGTACAGTATATATATATATATAGAAAGAGTATAATAAGGTATAAAATACACTAAAAGAATACTAAAAAACGAATACACAAAACGAAATGACAGCAATGTATAAGAAGTACGGTGGAAATATTTACAAATGACAATATGAGTAACTTAGTATGGCCCTGGGCATGTAGAAAGGGGTTGATGTTATACACCATGATAAGCAGCACCCCTGGAAATCTAGTTGGTATGTTGAAATATTGACAATTTTCCAAATCAGCTTCATTTTGAAGTGAAATTATTATTTTTTCTTTAGCAAGTTTGCTTCTTCTTTTAATAAAATCGTTCCCTTCTTTTAATAAAATCGTTCCCAGCCCCCAGGGTCGATTTATCAAGGATTTTCAAATTACAATTTGCTTCCAAACTTATCAGAATTCTAAAACATAAAAAGTACAAACTTCAATCATAAGAAAAATTGTAAGAGAAAATTGCATTCTTCTTCATCGTCTCCTTAATATTCTTGTACTGATTTATTTAGTATTATAACGAACGATACTAAAAAGTCCACAGAGGCTTACCTATTTAGTTATACAACATTTGGGTACATATTATTCATTCACTTTTATCAGCTTATATAAATCACAAATAGCGGTCGAATGTATACAAATCAAGTGAATCAAAATAAAGAAAAGACAAATGAAAGTCGGATAAAATATAACATGCAGAAATATGTAGGCATTTTTTTTAAATATCAACAAACCAGATCGAAAATAAACGATGGCTAATGAAATATGTATTTATAAATGAAATATATTATTCTGCCTTGTAATAAAATGAATTTGGTAAATTATCAATTGAAAAGGAATAAGATAGTCTCGTATATTATAATACCTATGGTTATCGTGTGTGTTTACCTTTTATATATCGTGTAATTTATTTATTGTAAAAAGCATCCATTACCATTCAATTATAATACAATGGTCCATTTAACAGCCATTATTTACCCATATGGATTTCTACAAAGCAAAAATATGTCATGGCCTTCAATATATTATGACGTATTGCACGGACAACTAACCATGCTAACTGACGGTATGCCATTGTTGGCATTTACATGTTCATGTAGTTCCTATTCAGGACATTGGTGTCATTTCTGCCATAGTAGGTCCATGTTCCTACCTTGTTTGTATAGCCATAAGTCATAGAAGAATACAATTTTGTGGGAGATTCGGGAGGAGGGGGACATTCGGAAAACGAGTATGGACTGGTCATTGGAGTGGGGGAGCTCGCTTTCAAACATCCTAGACACCAGGGGCCTGTTGCATAAAACTTTTTACCTGAGAAAACTCTGGTAAAAACTGAAAACTAAGGTTAGTCTGATTTCTGCCATTGACTTTAACACAGGGCAAAAACTCTGGTAAAAACAACTTGAGTTTTCTCAGGTAAAAAGTTTCCTGGCCCCAGGGAGTACCGGGGGGGGGTGGATTATAACTTTTATCGTGGCCAGTCGCGCAATCGCGAAACCCGGCCATTCGAGATGGGGCCCCATAACAATTCCTGAAAAGTCGGATTCAGTTTACCCGACGCTTTGTGAAAATTATCAGTCAATTTAATATTCCGGTCCAATTTCCCCTATATTTTGTGACAAGGTTAAGCCAAATATACAAAGAGTATGGTAAACTTGACCGGACCCTTTTGGGAAATTAGGGCGCACTTATCTCATTTTTTTGTTGTTTTGTAATAGTGTTTATTAAAATCATGCAGTTCAAAATCATATTAGTAATAAGTACATTGCAAAATATAACAAAAAATGTTACAATATCAGCAGAAACACTGTTTACAAAATTCAAATAATTATTCATAATACAGAAAAAAATGTCTTAAAGAATATCATAGTTTGACATATTTATACAGGCGGGTAATTTTCTTTTTAAAAAAATGAAAACATTAAGGCATTTATAGAAAATCACAAAATCATGCTTCAATTATTTCGCAGAAAAATCATTGCTCAACGTTAATGAACCTGAGTGATACATATTTTTTTCAATAGTCCTTATTGAATTAATCACTTAGACATAATCTAAAGCACATACAAAACACATAATGTAATAAAATATTACCCTCCCCTCCCCACAAAAATAGATTACAAAAATTACAGAATATAACATTCAAATCATCTAGAACTAGGTAAATAGTCTAAAAATATATTCATATTTAATATAAATGTATATTAATATGTGTATTAATATATTTAACATTAAATTGTTTACAGCGAATAAGTCGAATGGTGGCATTATCGCGATTGGCCGACGGGACCAGATAATCCTGATGGGAATGCACATGACGGGGGGGGGGGGGTTCCAAGGTAATACAATAAATAGAAATGTCATTATATATACACAACAAAAAAAGTAAGTCCCCCCCTAAACAAACATCAATAATTTCCGAACCAATGCGAATTTTTGATATATTTTTACATGAGCGTGTAGGTAATTTTATAAGCTACCCTCTGAGTAAATTTTGTGGACGTATCTTACGTCATGCTTCAGTGAGCACCGTCAGAAGGCAAAAATGTCACTTTTCAAAAGTCACAAGCAAAATATCATGACTTTGATTAAATTTTATTGGAACTAATTCCACATTCTCATCATGAAAAATAGTCAGAAGGCTTGTAAAAGGTACTTTCTAAAAGACGATACAACTTTTTTAGCTAAATTTCACGGTTGAATAAACTCAAGTCCAAATTTGCTATAATTGGATTTTTACACATTTCTATCAATAAAAATGCTAGAATATGATGACAGATATTTTTGGGAAGACTATATTCAACAATATTCATCGTTTCACGGTTCAATGAACATTTATTGGAAACAAAAAATGCGATTTTCAAATATCGTAGGCAAGTATTGCTTCATTTTGGTTACTGAAAATGATCTTTTCTCAACTCTTTCGTTATGTTCATGACCAATTAACATGCTTCAATGATTCAAATATGTCAAATTAAACATTTACGCTTGTATGAACATGTGGAATGTGATTAGCTCTTTTTTACGTTATTGGAAAAACGCAATTTGTAACTATGGATATCTGTCACAAAACTCCTTGCACAGTTCATTTGATTTGATTTTCATGAAAATCCCGATGTTTAATGCATCAGTGAGCACACAATATTCGAAAATTATGCAAATGAGAAGAAAGTTCAAGGCCTTGGCCCCACTCTGTACCATATCGAATGGTTATTTTGGTGTGCGCACCTTTTGGATAGTGTTACTCTGAAGCCATGTGCGAAGTTTCATGAAATAACTGTTGGCAGAAGTAACAAAAACCGTCCATGAAACAAACCCTCATTTCATATTTGTTAAAATTTTGACTTCCTCTCTCATAGACTTGTGTACATTATGGGTGCATATGTTTAAGCATACGTAATCCCTTATTCAATATGGTGGAACTTTTTTTCAAGGCTGTCTTTAGCAATGTCGTTTGGCAGTAATGTTTATCAACCTATGGGCATAATTCTGTGCAAAAATGAAATCGATTTGTTAATTTATGGATGAGTGAGCACACATCAAAGTGGGAAAATTGGTATTTTCAATGTCACAGACTCATTTTAAATGGTAATAAAGTGAATATTGGGGGCAAATTTGGTTTCAAATGTGTCTTTAATTGCTGTTGTTTTATCATCCATCATTTCTATCACCAAACACTTTCCGAACTTTAACCATTTTCATGGTTGAGCGAGCACATTCGAAAACTTAGGAATGAATACTCTTTATACTGCATAAATGTATTCTTTTCCTAACAATTTCTTAGGATCAGTTGAATGTATGGACAGATCAGTGGTGGATCCAGAATTTTAAATGGGGGAGGGGCCTATAAACGGGGGAGCCATCAACTTTTTTCAAATTTTAACATGATCTAACAAGTTGTAGAAGATACTACCAAAAAACCCCTATGATGATATGTCACAATACAGGGGCCGCAGAGCAGTTTTCAAAGTGGGAGGGGGGGGGGGGCTGGCCATTCAAAAAATCACAATCGTATTACATTTTTGTATACTTGCTTATAGAAAAAACTGGGTGCCCCCAGTCCCCTCCCCCCCCCCGCTTCCGCGGCCCCTGCAATACATCGTGCTCACTCAACCATGAACATACGATATCAAAATTTGGTCTGAAGTGGTTAAATGATAGATAGTAAAACAGCATAACACCATAAAATTCACCTAAAAACAATTTTTGCCCAACTTTGTATTTGCACAATCTGAAAAACGACTCTTGTGACTTTCAAAAATGGTCATTTTTAATTCAATCTTTAATTACTCATGCATGACTCAGCCGATCAATCTCATTTTTCCCCACGAGTTGCTCAATGAGTATAGAAAACCACCCATGAAATATCATATCTCAAAATAATTCGGTTCAAAAGTTACAGCAATTTGATTTAGGGGGACTTATTTTTTTTTTGTGTATATATATATATGTACAGTGCGTCCCACAAAAAAAACGAAACCGAGATTTATAGATGATCTATCATATCTTTGTCACAAATACAATAGACAAATGACCTACCATTTTAAAGCTTAGAATCTCCTCTTTCATCTAAAATTACCTACATTATTTCTCTTGCACGCATGAGTGAGTAAAAACAATTTGAAGATGGGATATCAAAAAGTCATTTGGTGGGCTGTATTTGGGTTTCAAAACGAAAACCAAACTTTTAAAAAGATCAATATCTGCTCTTTAATTTGATACCTCAATTAAAGAAAATGGTAAAGGAAAAACAAAATTCTGGGCTTGAATTCCAATAATTTCATAAAATGAAGAGGTTCTGCAGGCTAAAGCGTTCAAACTCACTTGACACTTCGACCATGTTGGGGGAATCAACATCAAAATCCTAACCTGAGGTTAAGTTTTTGAAATGTCATCATAACTTATAAAATATATAGACCTAGTTCATTAAACTTGGACATAAGGTTAATCAAGTATTACTAAACATCCTGCATGAGTTTCACGTCACATGACCAAGGTCAAAGGTCATTTAGGGTCAATGAACTTAGGCCAATTTGGGGGAATCAACATCAAAATCTTAACCTGAGGTTAAGTTTTTGAAATGTCATCATAACTTAGAAAATATATGGACCTATTTCATTAAACTTGGACATAAGGTTAATCAAGTATCACCAAACATCCTGCATGAGTTTCACGTCACATGATCAAGGTCAAATGTAATTTAGGGTCAATGAACTTTGGCCGATTTGGGGGTATCTGTTGAATTTTTTTTTTGTTGAAACTTTAAAAGTTTTTGGATTTGATTCATGAAACATGGAAATAAGAGTAACCAAGTATCACTGAACATCTTGTGCGAGTTATAGTAGTTTTCAAAGTCAGCACTGCTGCTTTGTTGAATCGCGTGATGCAGGTGAGACGGCCAGAGGCATTCCACTTGTTTGTGATTAAGGTATCAAATAAAAGAGCAGTTATTGGATTTTTTAGGCATGTGATTTTCTCTTTTGAACTCAGATACCCCCCTCCCCGCCAAATGAGTTTTTGGTATCCTTTCTTCAATTTTTTTGCTCACTCATGCGTGAATGAGGAATAATCTAAGTAATATCAGATGAAAGAGGAGATTCTAAGCTTTACATTAGTAGGTCATTTGTCTACTTTATTTGTGATTAAGTTATGAAAAATCATCGCTTAATCTCGGTTTCGGTTTTTTCTGGGACGCACTGTATATGTTTGTGTGTGTGGGCGTGTATATAGTGAAATAAATATGTCGTCATGCATAAATGATTAAAATGTATTTAGAAATATGGATATTTCATCTTGCTATGTTGTTGTCATTCTCTCCCCTCACACACACACACACACACACACACACACACTCACATCATCACCTTTTTATAAATATATGTGTAGTGAAATGAGTCACGTCATGCATAAATATTTAACAGATATGTAAGAAGAGCCATGCTTTAGATTCCTAAATCATCTTGATTTTGGACTATCGTCACACACAAATGTTATGGGCATGCCAGGGTTTACATTTTAAAAGTCAAGTCCACCCCCCTCCCACCAAAAGGCTGATTTGAATAAGAAGAGAAAAACCAAACAAGCATTACACCGAACATATCATCAAAATCGGAAGTTATATTTTTAAGCTTACTTAATTTCGTTACAAAAATAGTTATATGCAGCATACTGGTTTGTATGCAAATGAGGAGACTGATGACTTCATCCACTCAATATTTATTTGTATTCTATTATTTCAAATATGATATATTCTAATTTTCTCCTCATTGTGAAAAAAAGATTAATTCCTCCCTGAACATCTGGAATTTGCATTGTTTAAATCTATATGGTTCAGTCAAGTTGGTCCTTATTGTCAAATCTGTATGATTTTCTCTATTTGTTTAGATAAATTTCAGCCTGAGTTACCCATTGGAATATATTTTTGGTGTGGAAAAGGTTAGATTTAAGTAAATTACAATTTGATGAAAAGTCACAGTTGCATACTCATCATCTTTCAAATCATGTGTATGATGATAGGCTTATTAACCAAAAAAATCATCTGGATAGTAACGAGCAAAATATTTGTCGCGTTAGACTTTTTCTTTGTCATATCATGCATGATCGTACAAAATCAGCTATTAAGAATTCAATAACTTTGATTATGCCACTTTCGGTGGAATTCTGTGGTTTAAAAGAGTCCCGTTACATAATAAAACAGAAATATCTGTATCTATGCTAGTTTGCTTTTGCCTTAATGCACTACGATAATGTAAATTTGTATATTACGTTTTCTTCTAAACGAGCTCATGATGCTAACTATTGTGGGATAACGGAAAATAATAAAAATAATAATAATAATCAACATTTATAAAGCGCTTAATACGCGTTGTTTCTAAGCGCTGGATACATAGACAAAAATTGCAAGTAACAGAATACAGAATAATATACACTTAAAGACTACAAAAAATTAACCTTTGTCTCACTTCCTTTTAGTGCAGTAAGCACAACCAATTTTAAACTGTACTGCCAAAGTGAAACTGATGATTTAGAAAGGAAACAAGTGGAACGCCTCTGACAGTCTCGGCTGTATTACGCGATTCGATAAAGCAGGAGTGCCGACTTTGAAAACAGCTGTTGAATAATAATTCACAAAAGAAAACATATGACAACAAAGTCCATTGACCCAAAGTTACCTTTGACCATGACCATGTGATGTAAGATGTGTGTAAAACAATCATTTATACGCGATTACCCTTATGTCTATGTTTCATGAAATAGATCCATAAACTTTCTAAGTTATAATGCAAATTAAACGAATATCCCCCACCATGAACAAAGTTTATTGCCCCTAAATAACCTTTGACCTTGGCCATGAGACCTGAAACCCACACAGGATGTTCAGTGATATTAATTACTCTTATGGCTAAGTTGTATGAACTATATATCTATAAACTTTCAAAGTTACGATGGTAATTCAACATGGCCAATATTCATCGACCCTAAATGACCTCTGATCTTGTTTATGTGACCTGAAACTCGCATAGGATGTTCAGTGATACTTGATTACTCTTATGTCTAAGTTTTCTGAAATAGCTCCATAAAAAAGAAAGGGTACGATGGAAATTCAATACCCCTATGATGCCCAAACTTTGATTGACCCAAAATGACCCTTGACTTTAGACATGTGACGTGAAACTCGGGCAGGCTGTTTAGTAACACTTCATCGCCCGTATGTGTAAGTTTCATGATTAAGTTATGATGACATTTTCAGAACATGTTCATTGATCTTTGACCTTGATCATTTGACCGTGAGACCAATGCAGGATGTTATAAAGTGATACTTGATTACCCTTATTTCCAAGTTTCGTGAACATGGTCCATATACTTTACAAGTTCTGTCGTTTCAAAAACTGAACCTTATAGGTTAAGGTTTGATGTTGACGCCGCCGCCGTCGGAAAAGTGGCGCCTATAGTCTCGATCTGCTATGCAGGATAGACAAAAAATGTGGGGAATGGGAGAAAAAAAATAAATTAAGGGGAACAGGAAAAGAAGAAGTACACCAGTCATTTAGTGCATTAATTACGTTTCAAATGTAAATAACCTTGCTGAAACGAAACGGTTTGCCCAGCTAAGTAGTTGGTGTGTGTAGTTGTGTGCGTGTCAAAATAATATGCATGGACATGAAAGTGTTAAATGTGCTTACCTTTAACAGGAGGGTCCAATATCAACGACGAAATAAATCTCAATTTCCTGGTGTAGCACATCAACATCCATATTGATTCACTTGCACCTTATCTGCCACATTTGTGAGAGGTGGAACAGACTTCCTTGGTATCCTCTCTCTCTCAAAAAGTATCATAAAAGTTAGGGTAACTTTTAGAGTACTTTCAGAGTCCTACCGTTCAGTTCATGGCGAGTTATTGAAACATAGTTCATGTACTGTCAACTGCAAAACCAGATTACAGACTTTATCAACGCGTGCAAAAAGGGACGGGGTTTCTAAAGCTCCTCAAACACAAATATGACATTGAAATCTCTGCTTGATCAGCCGAGACAAGGTATTGTGTATGCTAAAATGTATTTGGCGGGAATAAATTGTGAAGATTTTATGAAACTAGAATGTACACAACACGGAGTGGGTGGAATTTTTCTTTTATTATATTCCATTATTCATTCGTATCATTTAGTTTTAGAGTGAAATAATACAAAAAGGGAGAAAGGGGGAGAGAAGGGATAAGTCAAGTAATCACCACGTTATATAAAACATATAATTTGAATTAGAGATTTATCTAAAATGCTCTTAATTCTAATGAAATATTTTCTATTCTCTTGTCAGAATTAGATTAGAGGGTTGGTTGTATTTAGGTAAGCAAATAATTCCTTTCTGAAAGTGGTCCTTGATCTCCTTTCCTTTATATATAATTTGGTATACAATTCCAAATTTTTGGCCCCACGAAAGAAATTGAAAACTGGCCCTGTGTGGTTCTGCATATTGGGAGATATAATTGATCAGCATCTTTTACTCCTTTTGTAGCATATTTATGGTCTATATTCTGACAGTACTCAATTTGAGAGTATGGGAACCTACCATGCAATAAATCATTGACGAATGTTGAAATGGAGAGGAAGTGAATTTTATACACATTCAAAATATTCAATGCTTTGAAAAGGGGATCAGAGTGGGCACCTCATGGGTTTGAGGTTATAGCTCTCATTGCCATTTTTGGGGCAAAGAAAATAGAATTTAAATTAGTCTTATAGGTGCTTCCCCACACCTCGATGCCATACGACAGGTGTGGTTGTATGTGCCTTATACACTGTATAACAATGACAGAATGCTTCTTGGAACAAAGTACCGGAGTCTGAACAAGATACCTACTTTTGAGCGGATTATTCTGTTTACAATTTTTTATGCGGGTCCCACGTGGTGCTTATCAATTTGCAGTCCAACAAAAGATCTGATGAATTCGTTTTGAGCATGTCAATTGTGTGTGTTTGCGAGAGTGTGTGGGGTTGCGAGTGTGTCAGCTTTAAAAGTTTACTAATTTCTAACAAGTTTCAAGGAAAGATAATTATGCGGCAATTGCACACCCTTAATCCAGTGAACGTTTGCGTAAGATTGATACAAGGTTACCGTATTTAGAATTACCAGCATTGTATGAACTTTGCAATTATACCTTATGGATCACATCATGTTGTGTTTTACCTTTGTCCATATTGTAAATGTTCGGAAGAATAATTTCTACATCTTTTGGCACAAGTTGTAGGTACGCTTCTAAAGCCATATATGGGAACCAATATCACGCTGATTGACGGAAATCACCCTTTTAAAGGAACGTTATCAATGTTGTGGGTTGGGTTATATGTAACAGTTTGGATCGTCTCACCATTCTATTCCATGGAAAACATATCTATGACGCATTGAAATTTGTTTCTATGAATTTTGATAGATCTCACTAGATAAGTCTATATAGTCAAGGCCCATATACCGTCATAGCCCAAGCCAATGCCCCCCCCCAAAAAAAAAAAAAAAATAATAATAATAATAAAATAAAAAATAAATAAATAAAATAAGATAAAAATCTCAAACAAAAAACAATTCAGTTTGGTATCATTTCTTAAAATTGTTTTTGCTCACTCATGCGTGCATGAGGAATAATCTAAGTAATATCAGATGAAAGAAGAGATTTTAAGCTTTACATTGGTAGGTCATTTGTCTACTTTATTTGTGATTAAGTTATGATAAATCATCGCTTAATCTCGGTTTCGTTTTTTTTTCTGGGACGCACTGTGTGTGTATGTATATAGTGAAATAGATATGTCACGTCATGCATAAATGTTTAAAATGTATTTAGAAAGATAGATATTGCACCTTGCTATGTCGTTGTCATTCCCTATCCCCTCACACACACACACGCCAACACACACACACATTATCACCTTTTTTAGATCTTATTGATACCGCTGAAATGGGCCATCCTACATCTGTATGTTATGTTAAATAGATCATGTATATATTTTATCTTTTTATATAGAAATAAATACAAACAAACAAACAGATAAATTTCAGCCTGAAGTACCCATTGGAATATTTTTTTCTGTGGAAAGGGTAGATTTAAGAATACTACAATTCGATGAAAAGTCACAGTTGCATACTAATCATCTTTCAAATCGTGTGATGATAGGCTTATTTACCAAAAAATCTTCTGGATAGTAACGAGCAAAATATTTGTCGCGTTAGATTTTTTTTCTTTTTAATATCATTTTTTTTCTCTTTCAATGATTTTTATTATTCATAACTTCATATACATATAACAAACATAATCATTATACCTTATACATATTGTTTACAAAATGAAATAAAATACAAAACAAAGCAAAATGAAAAAAAAGAAAAAAAACATGTCAGGATTGAATGGTTATGACGACACATTTGATTTCGTTTTCCATTAAGCTGTCCAAACTATTACATGAAAAGGATGTAGAGTTTTCCATTTCTTTTCAAACTTTGATAATTGTTTATTCTGAATGCCAATTTGATTTTCTATTTTGTATATTCGTTTAAGCTTTACAAAGAACAAATCAAAGGACGGTAAAATATTCAAATGTCTGCATGTATACATTATTTGTTTAGCTACAACTAAGCATTGAGTCATAAGTGATTTATGTGGTCTTCCGTCAGATATACCAAACAAAATATCTTCATCATTTAGTTGTAAATTAATATTAAATTTTGTATACTGGTATTACTGGTCTTGACCAGTTCAAGTTCAAACAATGAATTACTATAGAGCAGTTGACTATATCAGCAGAATATGTCTTGCTTTGTTCTTAATCATAATAAAAGGAAATAATTATTATAATGATAATGTTAATAGGCCTACTTATGATAATTATGATAACATTACTAATGATAACAATAATAATAATAGGCCTACTTACAATAACAATACAAATGATAAAAGTGATATGAATGATAACGATAATCATAATAATCATAATAATCATTATCATCACAGTAATGATAATAACAATAAAAGCAATGATAATAATGATAATAATAATCAATTGTTGAAACTGGTGTATACTGGAAACCAGTATATGGTCTCCAGTAAATTTTTACTGGTCCAGTTGAAATTAACTGTACCAGTAAAATCTAGGTCTTTATACTTTTAAGTTATGATGACATTTCAAAAACTTAACCTTAGTTTTAGATTTCAATATTGATTCTCTCAACATGGTCTAATTAAGTTCATTGACCCTAAATGACCTTTGACCTTGGTCATGCATTTGATTTGAAAACAAGGCAGGATGCTAAGTGATACTGATCACCCTTATGTTCAAGTTTTCATGAGCTAGATTATTTCTAAGTTATAATGTCATTTAAAAAACTATAACCTTAAGTTAGGTTAAGATTTTATGTTGACGCCGCCGCGCCGCCGTTGCCGTCGGAAAAGTGGCGCCTATAGTCTCGCTCTGCTATGCAGTAGAACAAAAATTGAGGGGAAGAGAAGAAAAAAATAATAAATTCAAAAAGGGGAAGAGGAAAAGAAAAAGTACACCAGTCATTTAGTGCATTTATTACGTTGCAAATGTAAATAACCTTGCTGAAACGAAACGGTGTGCCCAGCTAAGTAGTTGGTGTATGTGGTTGCGTGCGTGTCAAAATAATATGCATGGACATGAACGTGTTAACTGTGCTTACCTTTAAGAGGAGTGTCCAATACCAAAGATGAAATTAATATCAATTTCCTGGTGTAGCACATTAACATCCATATTGACTCACTTGCACCTCATCTGCCACATTCGTGAGAGGTGGAACAGACTTCCTTGGTATCCTCTCTCTCTCAAAAAGTATCATAAAAGTTAGGGTGCTTTCAGAGTCCTACCGTTCAGTTCGTGGCGAATTATTGAAACATAGTTCATGTACTGTCAACTGCAAAACCAGATTACAGACTTTATCAACGCGTGCAAAAGGGGACTCGGTTTCTAAAGCCCCTCAAACACAAATATGACATTGAAATCTCTGCTTGATCAGCCGGGACAAGGTATTGTGTATGCTAAAATGTATTTGGCGGGAATGAATATTGTGAATATTTTATGAAACTAGAATGTACACAACAGGGAGTGGGTGGAATTTTTCTTTTATTATATTCCATTATTCATTCGTATCATTTAGCTTTAGAGTGAAATAATAGAAAAGGGAGGAAAAGGAGAGAGAAAGGATAAGTTATGTCTAATTCGTCCAATATTCTCTTTTGACTTGATCTGAGGAATTCGTTTTTTGTATATCGATTGTGTGTGTGTTTGCGGGTGAGGGTGGGTCTGTGTAGGTTGCGAGTGTGTCAGCTTTCTGAAAGGTTTACTAATTTCTAAGAAGTTCAAGGAAAGATGCAGCAATTGTACATCCTTATACCAGTGAACTTTTGCGTAAGATAGGATACAAGGTTCCCTTTTTAGAATACCAGCATTGTATGAACTTGGCAACTATACGTTGTGGACCGGGTTTACGGATCACATCTTGTTGGGTTTTTCCTTTGTCCATACAAGAAATGATAAGATAAATTATTTCTACATCTTTTGGCATGAAATGTAGATACTCTTCTAAAGCAACGTATGGGAACCAATATCACGCTGATTGAAGGAAACCACCCTTTTAAAGGAACCTTATTAATGCTGTGGGTTGGGTTATATGTAACATAACAGGCCCAGCAGTGCTCACGGACGAAGTGGGAGGAGGCAGAAGCCAGAAGGTTGACATGATCTGCACTATAGCAGATGGAGCCACTTCGAATCTCCTTCGTTGTTCGCTCGACCTACGATCTCTTGCCTACGCCTGTTAACCTCAGCAAGTGGTATAACAAGCCTGATAAGTGCAGTGCTTGTGGAGGAAGAGGTACCCTCCAGCATATACTTAGTGCCTGCGAAGTTAGCCTGTGTTGCGGGATGTATACTTGGAGGTATAACCAGGTTTTGAAGGTTGTTGAAGAGGCGGTTACAAAAAGGGTGACATCTCATAATTCTGGGAAGGGTGTTGCAAACGGGAGTTTGCCCCATATTAATTGTGTAAAGAAGGGGGCTAGGCCAAGATCAAGGGCAAGGTCTACGAGGCCAAGTATCTTGTCCTCAGTTCGTGATTAGCAGGTGAGAGTCGACCTGGACAGAAAAGGGAGTTTCCCACAGCATGTGGTGTTTACAAATCTCCGCCCCGATATTGTTTTGTGGACTGACTCTGCAAAGGTAATAGTTCTAGGAGAGTTGACCGTCCCTTGGGAGAATAATTTTGACTATGTCTTTGAGCGCAAGCTCACAATATTCTGAACATGTGGCAGAGTGTACAGGCAAGGGCTGGAAGGTGTTTTACTTCCCCTTTGAGGTTGGTTGTCGTGGGTTCATTGCAAATTCATTGCCTAGGTGGTTTCGGGAGTTGGGTTTCTCAAATAGAGAGAATAAGCATGCTTGTAGGGCTGCTTCTGAGGCAGCAGAGAAGGGTTCTGCTTGGATTTGGACCAAGTATGTCCAAAGGAAGAGGGTGACCAGCAATTAAGCAACTTATTTTCGTCTTTTATTTCTATCTTTCTTTCTTTTCTTTTCTTTCCTTTTTTCTGTTACTAGTGGGGAAGGTGGTGCTTTGCACTGGTGGCCCACCACCAAGAGGGAGTATTGTTTCTAAGGGGCCGAAACTCCCAGTGACTGGTGGAAAACAACTGAAGATTCCCCCTGGTAATGCATGAGGCAGCGTTCTCGTGTTTGTTTAACTAGTCAGTAGACTCGTTAAAGGTAGGCATGATGTCATGTTCAATAAAATTATAATTTTCTTTCAAGGAAACGGTCCTAAATGTTAAATCTTGTGCTATATTTACAAAATAAATTTCGAATATTACACTTGTTAATCTAAGATGATTTTAATCCGTTTGGATTTATGAGGTAAGAACACATTAAATACCCATCTCATAGCATGTATTTTTCTAGTTGCAGAGTGGTTTCTGCATATTGGTCTCCGTATTATTTTGTAACGTGATTCGATATATCCACACGAGCCGACTTTAAAAAACAATTAAAATGATAATATATTTTCTAGGGGAGAAGAAGTCCATTTGTTTGAAAATTATAATACTAAGTTTGTTCATGGCTTTTGACCTTCACGAAGATACTTGTTTTTTTTTATTTCATATTATTCGTGATATCAAATAACTATCTCAAATATTTCATTCAATCTGAATAATATAAATATTTTCATATCAATCACTTTCGTATTCCAAGATAATTCATCTTAAATGACCTTTGACCTCGACTCGGTAATTTGAAATTCATCTACTTTTCGGCATCTGTTAATCATTGCAATAAGTTTGATATAACAAAACTTGTAAATTAAACATTATCCTAAAAATATGCTTACTAATATGCAAATGAAACTCCTATGCGAACAATCTACATTGGAAACATTATTTTTTAAGCACCTTGAGTATCTAACTGAAGTGGAAAGTGCGCTATACAAATTATATGTATTATTATCGTTATTTACCGAATGATATCCCATAGTGGTATATTAGACTCTGAATTTTAATCGATTCAAATAAAATTTTGGTTTTATGCAAGTCTTGATATTTTAGGACTACAGGTATGGTTTCTAGAGATCTGAAAGCAATGTATTGCAGAGTAAAAAGTCTTGCAAAAAAGCAATTAGAAAAATCATTCTAATTGAAAAAAAAATATGTGCGTGAAAACCAGAAAGAAAACGGTCGAATTAGTATTTGGCGACCATTTTAAAGGGGCAGTTCACCCTGACAAAAAGTTTATTGTAAAAATAGCAGAAAAAATAATGAAAAACATTGCAGAAGATTTGAGAAAAAATCATCAAATAATCAAAAAGTTATTAGAATTTCAATTATTTGATTTGTGACGTCATATGCGAGCAGCATTCCTACATAGCGAATGGTAAACAATCAATGAAATGTCATTTTCTCAGAAAATTGAAAATGTTTTTTACTGTACCTTTTGTATATCAATAGACAAATCATATCACTCCCGATCAATAGAAAACAAAATCAAGTCATCAAGAACCATATAAAATTTGAAATTCATGCCTTTTATATTACATCACACATGGGCAGCTGCTTGTTTATGACGTCACAAATCCAAAACTTTAACCTCTAATAACTTTCTTACTCTTTAACGGATTTTTCTCAAACCTTCACCCATATTTTTACTATTTTTTCTGCTATTTTCACAACAAAGTCTTCTCCAGGGTGAACTTCCCCTTTAAGAATATGCTAATTAATATATGAACCTTTAATCAACTGTAAGCTTTATAATGCCCCATATTTATCAGGACTTGGAACTTAAAAATAGACAAATAAGCAATTTTAAACTCTCGAATACATATTTTGGCGGCCATGTTAGATTTATCAAAATTAGAATACATTCCCTGATCGGATTGGGGGACCTTTAATATGATCTTTTGTGGACTACAAATAAATGTTCTTCAAGGAAATAAATTCTGGTACAATTCGTTACAAAAGAAAAAAGTTAGAATTACTGGAGTAAAATAGGGGCTCCAAAAGAATCGACATGTTAATAGAAGTATTAAACGTCTCCTCTATCTGTTCCGACATGCCCAAGAGGTTAAAAAAATTGGAAGCAGCTTTTCGATGTACCAGAAATGTCCTTTCTCTAATGGGGAATCCAGAATTGCAGTATATGCGTTCCAAAATACGATAAAGGGGGTTTGGCCGTAATGTTGACATGCTGACATGAAATAAAGGAAAATAGAACGCTATACAAAAAAATAAAGACAGACAGAAAAGAGGATTTAACATTATAAAAATCAAGAGTACCCATCATTAGGGAACGCCATTTGGCAAAGTAGACCTGCATGTGAATATTTTCATTATTTCCCAAAAGATAGCTAGACATGCACCTTTTTATTCAATGGTCATCCCTTTACATTAATTGGAGATTTCCATTTTATTTTATAATCATATATTTATATACATTTCAATTAAATTTAACGACATATCTAAATACTATTATGAAGCTGATTTTTAATCTTCACTATGTTACAAACAACATGAAAATTATTGTTTTTATTTGGCAAGTCACCATAACATTTCAAACAGTAGCATTAAAAAAAAACAGACTTGCAGAGGATGACCCACGAAAGCTCGAAAGCTTAATTCCAGTGAGGTCTTCGACATATAGAATTAAGATAATAAAATTGTAAAATTATACTATTTACTTATTGAAAAAAATGAAGAAACAAAATCAGAATCTGCTATTACCAATAAATAAGGTATAGATAGAATATAACGATGAAGAAGCAAAAACAGCGACAACAATAACAATACGAAAAGGAGAATAGAAGAAAGAGAGAAAAGAAATAGAAAGAATAGAAAGGACATATCGAAACTTCAATCAAACTATATAAAATAAATAATGATACCTGGTAGAGAAAAGAACGTGGTCAATATTCAGACTAAATCAACCCTTTAACATATCATTTGCATCTTCTCTTTGACTCTTGAAAGATATTCTTTCAATTTCCTCTCAAAATGCAAAAAGTTTCCTCTTCCCTTTATATCATTGGGAAGAGAATTCCAATGTTTTATAGCATTGTAATAAAATGAGTTACCAATACTACCTACCCTTTCTGGTAAGCAAAAGTTGAAATGGCCGTTTTTTTGTATCATAGTTACGTAATTCGGGAACTAAATTAAAGTTTGATCCAATACAAATGATTCGATCTATTGTGATAGATTTTATGCACGTGGTGCACAATAACCTTTTTTGATCTTTCGTTGACTTCAAGGAAACCTGTTTCAGAGAGTTCGGTGTAGTCAACATGGGTTCTGTGACCAGCCAGAACACTTAATGAATCTTAACGTTTTTTCTGTATAATTTTTAACTTCTTTTTATCGAGTTCGCTTATGCCACTAAACCAAGCAGAGTTAGCATAGTTAAATAAACTCTGAATAAGAGCAAAACAGAGAATACGCCTTGCTTTCTGATCCATACAAGTTTGATACCTGTACAGAAATTTCAAAGGGGCATTCGCCTTTTTACGCTTCACTCTAATAAAGATGAAAATGAAAGGGAGCTGGTAAGCTCAATGCCTAAAAACTTTACAGATTATTTCCTATGAATTATTTTATTATTGTATGTCACTTCAAATTCAAATGACGTTTTATAACTACTTTTAGAACAAAACAGAATGCTCTCGGTTTTGCCTAAGTGTAACATCTATTATCAGTCATCCAATCGACACATGTAGACAGCTGTTCGCTAAGTTTTTCTTCAACAGATTTTGGGTTGGAATCTAAACAAAGTAGTACGCTTTTATCTCCTAACAATAATAATTGACAGTCAGCTTTTATACAAATAGACATGTCATTGATATAAGTTGAAAATAGAACTGGGCCTAAAATGCTTCCCTGTCGAACTCCACACGTTATATAGGCATCATTTGGGAACGAATATCGCCACTACTTGATGTCGATTCGACAAGTGGATTTGAACCATACTACAGTATCCTGGTTAAAACCCATTATTTGTCATTTTTTTTTCAATAAGATGCCATGATTAACTGTATCAAATGCTTTTTGAAGATCTAAACCAGCCACATGATGTATTCACAATTAAACAATATATGTGACTCGGCATACCGAAATGAGAGAGAAGTCGCAAATGAAAATTCCTAGAAATTCGACAAACTAATAAAAAAGTCGAAATTTTGAAGATTTTTTTTTTTTCATTTTTAGATTCTTCCATGTTTCATAATTACTGTGTGAAAAAAATGAGTGAATTTGATGACGGGAAAGTGATAAAAAAACAGTTTTTCTGCGAGTGTTTTTTTTCGGTCAGTTCGAAATTTTTTATACTTGGCACGCTCGATTTCATCGAATTTCGCTTCATACTAAGCTCCGCCCCTAGCAACGTAACGCCATTGTTGATTGGCTATTCATTTAAACTCAAGTACAGCTGGCGGCGTCCGCCGACTGTCCGCTCGATCGATCGGTTCAATGAGCCTCAAAAGAAAGATCAAAAGCATCGCTTTCAATAGGTATTCTGAAATTGAAAAGGGGGCTTCTGAAAGTTAACAAACGGGATTCAACTTCTAAATGGCTATTTTTTGTAATAATGGTAGTTGGTACTAGGCGGGGGCGTTAGCGATAGATTGATAGGCCTACCTGATTTAGAGTGTATAGCTAGCTTGTCTCGCGAAAAAAGGTCATGCGTAAACGCAAAGTGTCTATATAACACGGTTTGTTGGCGAGGATTAATTTCATAAAACATAACATGGACATGTTGAAGATTCTCTTTATTATTTGCAAGTGATCGGGATGTTTCGAAGAGAAAACTTTAATTTCAAAATAAAGGGTTTAAAATACATAAAAGTGTTGTATGTTCGCGAATGTGGGTTAATTGATCTGCAGTATATCATTAACAAAAGAAAAAAGTTCATCATGAAAGCTTTGTGGGCTTTATTATTTCCAACTATTTTTGCCTTCAATTTTTTTTATCATGTTTGAATGAACGATAGAGAAAGAAATAATTGTCAGAAATGACAGGAAGTCAGAGACAGTGGAATATTAACTTCGACAACTGAGGCACGGATCCAGGGGATGGCACGTCCCCCCCCGAGAAGAAAAAAACAAAATTTGTAATGTAAAAATGCCATTGAAGCCGAGATGTACCCCGGGATGTACCCCTTTTTGAAATCGAAGACTTCTATTCTCTTTTTTTTTTGCTTGTCAGTTTTTTGGCGGGTACGAAGTATCTAAAATTAATGGTTGAAATCCTTTTTTGGAAAATCCTGGATCCGCCCCTGACTTTGACCAATGAAATATGGGACCATGCATTAGGCCTGCATTTTTAATTTTTGGATAATGGTATACGGGTCTTACAATATTTATTCAAAATATTAGTCATTTAAAATGCACCTATTGAAATTATCATTTCCTAAAAGTCATGTTGTCCCATTCGACTTTGCCCAGATCTATTCTCTCTTTCCCTCTCTGTTATTCTCTTACCTTCTTCTTTCGTCTTTCTTGTGTTTTATTTTTTCCTTTCTACTCCTCCCCCTTTTCGTTCGCACTTCTCATTCAGATCATTCGGTCTCTTCTTTCTAAATCTCCCCCCTTGTTCTTCCTCAACCCCTTTCTCTTCTTTAATCTAATTCGTTAATTCCTCTTCTGTTTTCCGTTCTTTTCCCCTTTCGATCTTCTCTTTTTTTCTATGTCGATTATTTTCTCTTTTTTTTTCTTCTCTCTGCCCTTTCTTCACCCTCCACCTTTCCCCCCTATTTTCACCTTTTCTTCTTTTTCGTTTCTATTCACATAATTCTGTTTTTCGTTCTTCTCTCTTTTTGCCGGTTTTTCTTTCTTCTTTCCTTCCGTCTTTTCTCCCTCCCTCACCCACCGCCTCATTCCTCTTCCTTTTATCTTCGTTCCTCCTTAATAATTTATAATATTATTTTTGTTTTCGTTCTCCCTCTCACCTGCTCATCCCCACGATCTTATTCCTCCCCCTCCATTTCTATTTTCTTCCTCTTTACCTTTCTTCCCCTTTTCTTTCTCTTTCTTGCTCATCCGAACGTCTTATTCCTCTTCTTTTCCCCTCTTATTTTTTGTTGTTCTATATCCTTCTTCTCCCCGTTCGATCTTCTATTTTTTTTGTATATATCACAGCCGTTCTTTATTCTTCCTTGCCACATCCATCGTCTTTTCCTCCACGCCCCTTTTCTTCTTGTTCTTTTTGTTTTATCCTCTTCATATTTCGGTCTATCGTTCTTTCCCAGGGAAAACAGGGAAGAAAGAGAGAGGGATGATAGGAATTAGCGAAAACAGGGGAGGAAGAGAGGGATTGGAAGGAATAAGCGAAAACAGGGGGGGGGGAGGAATAAGCAAAAACAGGGCAAAAAGAGAGAGGCATGGAAAGGAATTAGCGAAAACGGGGGGGGGGGGGGTGGGAAGGAATTAGCGAAAACAAGGGAGAGAGGGATAGGAAGGAATTAGCGAAAACAAAGACAAGAGCAAGGGGATCGGTATTATACAGTGATAACATGAGGAAAAAAATATGACACAGCTTTTATTGATTATGTTGTCCTTTCTCTAAAATTTCAATTTTCTTCTTGTAAAATAATATCAGTGGTGTAACAGGCAGGGGGGCAGGCTGCCCTTGCTGATTTCATCGCCATAATATATTTAAAAACGGTGGGGGCGGAATTAAGAAAGGGAGCAAAAAGAGGAAAGGGAAAGAAAGCGAGGATAGGGGAAAGGAGAAATGGAAACGGAAAAGTGAAAAAAAAAACAATGGAGGATCCAGGGAGGGGGGGCCTAATATTTGAAAAAATAAAAGAACGAAAAGGCGCCGCTTAAAAAAAAGAAGGAAAGAAAATAACATTTTGACAGGGTCAGACTTTACCCCTTTTTCAATTTGTACTTTTATGGCGCCGGTGAAGTACAAAAATATGTATGCCGCTCGGCATTACGCCCCCCCCCCTTCGCCAAAAGCTGGATCCGCCTATGAAAAAGTAAGAAAAACATACAAAGCGGGAAAGGAAGGAAAGAACATGTGAGAAAGAACAAATCATTCCATTATGCTAGCGTGATTATAGTCAGAAAGGGAAATAAATGACAAAAATGCACAAAATAGCAAACAATTAACGGCGGGAAATCAAGGTAGAATGGAATGAGTCAAAAGTTCGATTGGAAAATTAACAAAACGGACTAAGAAAACACAACTATAAACACAACCGGGTTGTCTTGTTTTGATGTTTGAATCATACTTGCAATTAGATTTAAAATGGCGGCTAGTTTTAAGGTTTAAAATGGAACTTGGTGATTTTATTATTTATTTTAAATCTATTTATTATTATTATTATTACGTTTTTCTCTCTCTCTTTTAGGGGGTCTCTCTCCTCCAAAATAAATCATTCAATCTTACAAAGGCTTTTGCATGGTCTCATTCTTTATCTGTTACTGTGTTAGAATAAAATATTGGTTGTGCTTGATTTGATCCGAATCAGCATTCATGTTGGAGGTGCTATGGCCGAGCTGTGTCTGGCTATACATGGAGAGCGCGGTCAGGCGCCGATCCCCAAGGCTACGACATTTTTGCTCTTATATCCTGCATTCAGATAGATGGAAATCCTTACGCATTATTTGTAACTTGGTGTGCACTTGTTTGTTTAAAAAGTAAAAGCGTATCTTCCCTAATCCATCCTCTGTTGGAAATTATGATGGGACTTAATTACTCATGGTACCTCCTGGCTCTTTTTGTTGTAGAATTAAGACGTTTATGTCAAGGTTTTTTTTTCTCTGCATCACTTTTAGAATCACTTTAACCTTTTTTTCATTATACCTTTCTGTATTTTGTTCTAATTTTGAATCATTTCAATGCTGTATACCCCCCCCCATGATCGGTACGATATTGAACCCATTTATTGAACAAATCATTCGTGTTTTTACTCACACTGTCTCAATCTAACTTAAATATTAATAAAACATGAGCACATAAGTAAAGGTGAGGTACGAATTATTTTGAAGACCCATCTTACCATTTTACAAGGGATATTTTTTTAGAACATGCGGTTAAAGTTCAGGTCATAATGACACGCTTGATAGACTACATGTCACGAGTCCGGGTAAGAGTAAACGCCATCGACATTCATACAAGCCGATGGCACAATCCCTCCTCCATGGTTTTAGGTCCAACTTTTTAACCCCGCCTTTTATTTCATTAATAAGGGAGTTCATGGCATTCTTTTTTTCTTTCACGAAGATTATTATAAAACCCCGGTTTAACCAATGATGTGTACGTAGACGATAATTGATTGACGTGGAACGTTGTTTCGTCTTGCAGTCGCGCGTGACTAGCAAGTTGACTATTGTTCTCAATGCAGCCTCCTCATTGGTTAATCGTTTCGCCTTTTTTGGCACGCGGTTACTAGGGCCTTTCGGTTAGCTCAGCGGTGGCAAAATATATTTTTTTCATGGAGCAGGGTCAAAACGGAAGTGAAACTTCGAAGGCGTTTTTCTCTTGATTTTTATTTTCAAGAGCCCAATTCTTCCTCCATTCTAAAGCTAATATCTCCACTAATATTTACTCCTAAGGGTCGAGTGATATATCAAATTAAAGGTAAAGAAACGGGGAATAATAATCACTAAAAAAGTTGGATTTGAAAAATTCCGACTTGTCTCTCATTTCGGTATGACGAGTCACATATATTAGTGACGTTTGCATACAGGAATTTAATTTTTATCCGGTTTGTATTGGATCTCTATATATCTACATTTCCTATCCATGTAATGATAATGGGGAGCACCGACAAAGGATCTTGAGACGAAATCGTTTTTATAACCTATCACCTTTTATTTCATAATATCGTTCAAGTTACATAATCATAATGACGAAATATAACATAGGACACTATAAACGTAATATAAGCAACTACACAAAAAATACTATAATCAGAACACTACAAATAATTCTACTGCAAAATAATGTTATCCCATATGCTATCAATCAATTCATGTTTTTAACATTCTAGATAAGTACTTATACCAAGCGCAGCGATTCAAGCTCAACATGATATCTTTCAACAGTGGAATATTAATGTGCTTTTTGCATTTATTGGAATTATGCGAAAAAATCGAATTCATTTTTCCGTTCCTGCATAACATAACAATATACACAGTATGACCATCAGAAAAGTAAAAGAAAATAAATTTTACATGAAAAGACGTATTATAATTTACCATCAATGGTAAAGAAACAACATGCAGCGGTATGACACTATATGCGTGAGAAGTTGTCACACTTTCAAAAATATAAAACAAATAAGATAATACCTAGAAAATCACAAATGACAGTATAGAAAAAAAAATAATTGTGTTCCACAGTTAAAATTACAAATATGTAGAAAATACATGCATGTGAGGCGGTTACTTGAAATCATATCAATACGTTTAGATTTAAATATACAGTACAACAACTATTCCGGGTATGGGAGGGAATTATATATTTATTACTGCTCTCACACCGAGGTACGATCGCTGAGTATAGTCGTAGCGACCGTACCGAGCGACCAACTCGCTTGTGACGTCACACTGGATGAATATGGCATTTCGATTGGTTACTGATTACGTTGAAATGCTTTCAAATCATGAACAAAGTAGTACGCTATTATCTGCATACAATAATAATTGACAGTCAGCTTTTATACAAATGGACATGTCCTTGATATAAGTTGAAAATAGAATTTGGCCTAAAATACTTCCCTTTGGAACTCCACACGTTATAGGCATCATTTGGGAACGAATATCGCCACTACTTGATGTCGATTCAATAAGCGGATTTAAAACATATTCTACAGTAGCCTGGTTAAGCCCCATTATCTCTTTTTCAATAAGATGCCATGATTAATTGTATCAAATGCTTTTTGAAGATCTAAACCAGCCACATGATGTATTCGCAATTAAATGATATATATTACTGAGGTTTGCATACAGGAATTTATTTTTATCCGGTTTGTATTGGATCTCTATATATCTACATTTCCGATCCATGTAATGATAACGGGGAGCATCGAAAAGGGATCTTGAGACGAAATAGTTTTTATAACCTATAACCTTTTATTTAATAATATCGTTCAATTTACATAATCATAATGACGAATTATAACATAGGACACTATAAACGTAATATTAGCAACTACACAACAAATACTATAATCAGAACACTACAAATAATTCTACTGCAAATAATGTTATCCCATATGCTATGAATTGATACATGTTTTAACATTCTATAGATAAGTACTAATACTAAACGCAGCGATTCAAGCTCAACGTTATTTTTTCAATAATGTAATATATGTATTAATGCGATTTATGCATTTATTGGAAAATATGCAAAATCAAATTCATTTTTCCGTTCCTGCATAACATAACAATATACACAGTATGACCATCAGAAAAGTAAAAGCAATCAATTTTACATGAAAAGACGTATTATAATTTACCATCAATGGTAAAGAAACAAACATGCAGCGGTATGACACTATATGCTTGAGAAGATGTCACACTTTCAAAAATATAAAACAAATAAGAAAATGCCTAGAAAATCACACGAGCTAATGACAATATAGAAAAAACCCAAATCATTGTGTTCCACAGTTATAATTACAAATATGTAGAAAATACATGTATGTGAGGCGGTTACTTGAAGTCATATCAATACGTTAAGCTTAAAACATAAGGTACAACTATTACGGGTTTGGGAGAGAATTATATATTTATTACTGCTTTCACACCGAGGTACGATCGCTGAGTATGGTCGCAGCGACCGTAACCAGCGACCAACTCGCTTGTGACGTCACAATGGATGAATATGGCATTTCGATGGGTTACTGATTACGTTGAAATGCTTTCAAATCATGAACAAAGTAGTACGCTATCATCTGCATACAATAATAATTGAAATTCAGCTTTTATACAAATAGTCATGTCATTGATACAAGTTGAAAATAGAATTGGGCCTAAAATACTTCTCTGTGGAACTCCACACGTTAGAGGCATCATTTGGGAACGAATATCGCGAATAGCCACTACTTGATGTCGATTCGACAAGTGGATTTGAACCATACTACAGTAGCCTGGTTAAAACCCATTATTTATCTTTTTTCAATAAGATGCCATGATTAAATGTATCAAATGCCTTTTGAAGATCTAAACCAGCCACATGATGTATTCGCAATTAATTAATATATATTACTGAGGTTTGCATACAGGAATTTATTTTTATCCGGTTTGTATTGGATCTCTATATATCTACATTTCCGATCCATGTAATGATAACAGGGAGCACCGAAAAAGGATCTTGAGACGAAATAGTTTTTATACCTATCACCTTTTATTTCATTACATCGTTCAAGTTACATAATTATGAATTACAAAATATAACATAGGACACTATAAACGTAATATGAGCAACTACACAACAAATACTATAATCAGAACACGACAAATAATTACAATGCAAAACAATGTTATCCCATATGCTATGAATTGAGTCATGTTTTAACATTCTATAGATAAGTACTTATACTAAGCGCAGCGATTCAAGCTCAACGTGATTTTTTTAAACAATGTAATATATGTACTAATGCGCTTTATGCATTCATTGGAAAATATGCGAAATCTAATTCATTTTTCCGCTCCTGCATGACATAACAATATACACAGTATGACCATCAGAAAAATAAATGCAAACAATTTTACATGAAAAGACGTTTTATAATTTAACATCAATGGTATAAGAAACAAACATGCAGCGGTATGACACTATATGCTTGAGAAGATGTCACACTTTCAAAAATATAAAACAAATAAGGAAATGCCTAGAAAATCACACGTGCTAATGACAATATAGAAAAAAAAAACAAATAATTGTGTTCCACGGTTATAATTACAAATATGTTGAAAATACATGTATGTGAGGAGGTTACTTGAAATCATATCAATCTTTTAGCTTAAAACAAAGTTACAGTACAACAACTATTACGCAGCCAAAGGTCGCAGCGACCGTAACCAGCGACCAACACGCTTGTGACGTCACAATGGATGAATATGTCATTTCGATCGGTCTGATATATTTGTGAGCCAACAACGTGCAAGGTAATGCAATTGCACATAAGATGCTTATCTTGTGTGATATAGGTGTGGATAACATTATTTTATTGAAATATATTGAAATGGAAACATTTTGGCATTACATCAAATTTAAAAGGGGGAAGTCTGAAGGAAATGGACTGTTCTTAACAAAAGCGTCCTGCACATACGTAAAACAATCATAAGATAGACAAATAAGATACAAAACCTATGAAATCTGAATGATATGAGACTGAAAAATAACCAGTATTAGAATTCAGCACGAATCAAGGTTTTTTTTTTATGCAATCTCTTTGGAGGTTACGTACAATTATATAATTGATATCATCTAGAGTCAGACACTGTATAAAGACCACGCGTGTATACATGATCAGGGTTACAAACTCCAGCACAAAATTCTCCTTTGGTAACAGTGGAATTATATTTGTGACACTCCATGATGTTGCCCGAAGAATATTGCAACATGACATATAAGGTAAAGTAAAGTATTGTACAAAATGAACATCATGATAATTATAATGACAAGTAATGAATTTGATTACTACAATACCAAGTAAAAACATTTTCATCTCTCAATATTACTTTTGTGGAGTAAAACGTTTGAATCAGACTTTTTAAGCCTGAAATAATGAAAGGCCTGTAGGCCTATTATAAAACCTCCGTCCATGTAATCTTGTTGTTTTCAAATTATTTTGTCTTGTGTTCTACTCAAGATGAACCTAAAGGGATGGTTCAGGCTAGAGATATTTACATCTCAATAAATAGTGTAAAGTTCACAGAGCTAAATGCTAAAGTTTTATCAAAATCGGATAACAAATAACTAAGTTATCAAATGTAAAAGATTTGCATTATTCCAGTGAAACAGTTCCAGGTATGTCTTAAATAATTAGGTAGGCTGATGTCATATCCCCACTTGTTCCTTTGTATTTCATTATTTGAAATTAGGTTTATTCAATATTGTTCTACCAAGAACTAAAAGTTATTTATTGCCGCAACTTAATTCGTCATAATGCAGACACATCTTTTACACATGTATAAGAAAATGAAACATATATGATTTTATGTAATAACATAAGAAAATGGATGTGACATCATCAGCCCACCTAACGAATATTCATGACGGACGATGTGCATATAACTGTTTTCCCAAAATATTGATAAACCTTAAAATTCAATAACTTCGTTATTTGTTATCCGATTTTGATGAAATTTTCAAAACTTTGCTCTGTGAGTTTTACTCTATTTATTTAAATATAACTATTTTCAGCCCGGTCCATCCCTTTAAAGATAAAATATTCAAACTATATTGTTGATTTTGAATGATGCAGAGTAGGTAAAGTAACTGATCAAAGGCGTCCGCCATTTTGATGTTATTGTTGCTTATATAGGGTACACATGAGTTACATTGTAATTCATCCACTCATAATCCATATCGATCAAATGCATTAATTATCCACTTATCCTGACCACAATCAAAGTATCAATCACTGAGGTAAAATCTTGGGAAAATCTGTGTGCAATTATTTTCAAGATTAAGTATGATTCTTATTCTTGACATAATATACCGCATACACATGGTATCAATTAAATAACATAACTTACTGTAAAAAAACCCCTCGAAGATATATCGATCGTATGAATTCTAATGCTACGTTAATTTGTTACTTATTATTTTAGTGTGAGCCATTTAGCTACGTTATTTACAGTAATTGTTCATCCCAAATTCATGCCTCATCATAACGGACTAATGATAATAGTATGACACAACGTGTACAAAGTGAGATTCCAATTGCAGATAAAAAACAACATACTATAGGCATCATTTACATTACATGTTTCTAAGTAATGCATCTCGTTAGCCTACTGCTTTCCCCCTCTTACGAAGAGTTACGATTGATCTAATCAATCATAACTCTATGGAAATCCATCGGGAAATTTGCACAATGTACTTTGTCAGCAGCACGCTGAATTTTCAAGAAAGCAATGAATGCACGAATATACATCATAGAAAATATTTTGAACAAACATGCATAATAGACATTGACGTTGCTGGCCGTCCATATAGTTTTGATTGATTGGATCAATCGTAACTCTTTGTAAGACGGGGCCCTGGTGTTACACCAGACTTCAGATAGAGGTCAATGAAGCATCATAGCTGCTATATGTTTGTTATTTCCTTATAAAACACCTTACAAAACGCGACGAAAAGACTGAAGGTCAAAATGAATCCATAACGTTGTCCAAAATATCTTGGAACTGGAATGCGGAAAAAGTTTAAAACTGAAATTGTTCACGAAATTCACAAAAATTGTGCACGAAGTTTTTAATTTCACTTTAAAAATAGCCTAAGCGCCACAATGACAAGCCCCCCTCGCGTTCTGGTTCCTTCGAAAGTTTTGACGAGCCCCCCTCCCCCGGATTGTCTGACTATCCACTGGTAGTAAACATTATTCAACCCTCGAAGCACAGCTTTATTTTTTATTTATTTTTTTAACAGTGCCATTTTTAAACACGAGTCCATAGAAAATGTTTTATGCAATACATGGTGCAGCCATTTCTATTATCTATTATCTTTAATTGAGTCTATAAACCACCCTCTCTCGCTGCATTGTGTTTTCGAAAGCTTCCCAGTATTGGGGTAATGGCCAGGTCGGTCTCCTGACCATTGGACGAGTGAGTACGAGAGCTGCTATAGCAGTAACAGTAATGTAAAACGTTTGAATTGCTAAACTGAAACAGTAATTGTCATAAATATCAGCTCATATATCTCGTCGGATAGCCTACATCATCTTCAATGTCAGATCCTGGTTGCTGCTATCTCAACCGTTTGCTATGAGAGAATGAAAATGGAAAGATCAAAGAATATTTAGCAATTAGATATTCGTTTTATTTCAGGCACAATACAAAGCAATACAAATCAGATACAAATAATAACGGATGGTCATTTCTCTATAAAATTACATTATCCGTGACCGTAATATAATAATAAGATTGTAACTGAAAAAAGCAGAGTATGAAAATTAAAAGGAAGGGTCCCACACACACAAAAGTTTGTAAAGTATCTATTCCCCTTGAATGTTTAAACAAGAAATTGTGTATTTAACATTATATATGCGTATACTGTATAAGAAAGAAAAAAAGAGAAATCATGTAGGCAGACAGAATGGAAAATAATCAGATTGACGTACACTACTTTGAATTACACATCCGGGCTCCGTTGCATAAAATTAACTAGTATAGTAACTCTGTCATCCAACGGTAACTCTCATGGAATCCTTGATTCTGATTGGCTGTTGGGCTTTGTTACCATTAAATCTATACGTTAAAAGTTAGAATAGCAATTATTATGAACCGGGCATGGATGCAAGCTCAGTCACACAAAGAGAAGACGTTTAAATATTCGTCATTAACCTTATTTTTCACTGGAATCATCATTCAAATTACGATTTTTTTACCGTGTGAAAAGGCGGTAAGTCCAGTAGAATTTATTAACATTTCCTAAAAAAATAGGTACAAATGCATTTTTTTTACTGGAATAATATAGTTCAGGGGACACCGATTCAAAATCAGAATGCAATTTTGCCCCCTTGAGCAATTTTTTTAATCAACGTTTTAAGCCACTCCCACTTTAGTTACACATGTTCAAATTCAAGGTCCTAAAAAGTCATTTTGAGATAATATTGGCCATTCCCACTAACCGAAAAGCATTAAATAATAATGAAAACATAAGTTTTTGTTTGGTATCAAGCAAAACCACACACGATGGTCATAAACTCAAAAGAGACCGAAAAAACACTGTGCAGTTTTATTTCATGAAGGAAAATTGGTCATATGATACCAAGCTTATGTTACATGTTTTGATTGAAGTCTTGTTACATTGCCTGATGTCATTTGGCCTACCATACTGCACTTTGGGTGATCTTGTCATGTATTTAATCTCCTGTAACTATTATAATGGCATTTTACTTGCCACAAGCTTAAAATAGTTACTAAACACGTTATGTTTATTCTATAAAGTGTCACTTTCTGTCATAATTACTTATAGGCTATATATATGTGAAAAGTGGGCGTGGTTCGTGACGTCAGAAATGGAAATTGCCAAAGGGTGAGGAGGTAGAACTCGTCACATCCTTAATATACACACACTCAACAAACATGAGATATTCCACATTATATGTTATTTTTTTGTTTTGAGAGGTCGGACATGTTTTGAAGGTGCTCTGACGTTTGTGCAATTTTAACCGTGTTTCCTGACATTTTGTGAAAACGTTTTATATGGTTGCATCGGGGACTGGATGGTGGATATCAAGGATATACTTGTTTTTCAATTGGATAACTTATTTGGATAATATCGAACGTTTTTAACTTGAATTTTTGATCATTTTGGAGAGGAGAGTGTCAATAGACTTCTAAAACTAGCATCATTTACGCGTCATTGCCTAGCAACGCATCATTAAACGCATACTGGCCTGGATGGAACGCATCATTGGTATCTCTTTGCGCAACCATTCTTTGTGCGCTTAATTCTGATTGTTTCATGTAATTGTGACGTCACGATGTCAGGGAAGAAAAAGTCGTCGAAAAACAACTCTGGTGATAACGAAGAGACAAATGAGAGCTATTTTCTATCATTGATCAAGAATGAGCTAGGGAAACTTTCCAATTCCTTGAGTGCTAAGTTGACCGTCTTGGAGAAGTCTATCGACAGTGTACGAGAGGGACAAAATAGCATTGTGAACTAGCTGTCGTTCCTCAACGAGAAATTTGAGGAAATGAAGTTGAAGGCCGAGAAGATTGAAAAGGAGAACAGAGAACTAAAGGAGCAGAATATCTGTCTTCAGAAGAGATTCAGTGAATTGACCTTCCAGCTTAACGATCTTGACCAGTACCACAGGAGGGTCAACTTGGAGGTGGCAGGTGTACCAGAACGACAGGGCGAGGTTCCTGAAAGGATCGTACTTAATATCGCGAAACACATCAGCCCTGAGCTTGCAGCATCCGACTTCGATGTGGTTCATCGGCTGGGTTCCAAACGCCAAGCTGATAACAAAGCCCGCCCAATCATCGTGCGATTCACCACAAGACGAGCTCGGAACATCATGTATGATGGGAGAAGGAAACTGAAGACCCTCTCCACAAAGGATCTAGGATACAACAGCGATGGCAAGATCTACCTCAATGAAAACTTGATCGCTTCCACTAAGGAACTAATGAAAGATGTCAACAAGGCCCGCCGAGATGCCGGATACAAGTTCCTGTGGACCCAGAATGGCCGAATCTATGTAAGGAAGGATGAGAAGTGTCAACCCATCATCATTCATTCCAGAGAGGACTTTTCTAAGCTGTAGAAGGACTATCCATGTTATTCCATTTTCCAGTATTCTTTTCATTTCTTATGAAATTCTCGTCACAAAAATTTTCGCATCGATCAATATCTGTGTTATTTTCCGTGGTATATTTTGCATTTTTTCACTGCCCTTTCAATAATTTTTCAATACCAAGCATTTCATGGAGGTCATTTTACTTATTTTTGTGTGCAAATATTCTTCACCGACCGTTAATAATTGTATTTGATAATCTTTATTTTGTTAACTATTACTACTGCATTATTTTTCCAGCTCGAATTTGGGGTCATGTTGGTATCAAATCTAAAAGATGCTTTACATGCTCAGCTTACAAAGATTTTGTTTTAAAATGGCAATATATTCTATTTCAAAATGGTGGATAATATGCGTGATTTCCCATTTTATCATCTAAATAATGATGATTTCTTATTACTAAATCATCAGGATAAAAGCAATATTATCTCAAATCATCATACTCCATTCGATAGATTTTCTACCGATATTCTTACAAGTAATTTTGATGAGCTTCAAGTTGAATTCGATATTCATGATAAAGCATACAATCTCTCCTCATCTCCATATTATACAGAAAATTCATTCAAAGACTATGCTAAATCGATTGGAGAAGAAGATGTTTTTATTTTGCATTTGAGTATAAGAAGCGCTAACCAAAACTTCGAGAAATTACGATTATTATTAGAAAATACACAGTTTGCCAATCCCCCAATCATTGCTCTTACTGAAACTTGGTTCACGGAAACACCGAATTCCTTATGCACCCTCCCGAATTATGATATTGTTATAAACAATAGGAAAAATAAAATTGGAGGTGGATTAGCATTATATATTCCGTCTTCATTTGATTATGCAATTAGACATAAATTTGAATATATGAATGATATCATTGAATCCTTATTTGTAGAAGTAAAAATTCAAAAAGATAAGAAAACTCTTATAGGTGTCATTTACAGACCTCCTCAAACTTCTTGTATAGAAGATTTTTTATTTGCTACTAATGAACTTTTGCAAAACGGCGAATTGATAAATAACAATTGTATCATCACTGGTGATTTCAATATTAATCTCTTGACCAGTAATCACTCTTTAACAAACGATTTCCTTGAATTAATGTTAACTTCTACTTTTTTGCCGATTATTTCTAGACCAACCCGTATTACTGATCATTCTGCTACGCTTATAGATAATATATTCTGTAACTCTCATCCTCTTCCGAAAGCTGGCATTGTAACGACAGACATATCCGATCATTTTCTTATTTTTACCCATATCCAAACAATGCAATCATTCGCAAAAATGGAAAAGAAATATAGGATCTGTCGCAACTTTAGTGACAAAAATATTGAACGCCTCCAAGAAAATTTAAGCTCTGTTGATTGGTCTGACGTTTATAACTCGAAAGAGAATGTCGATGACTCGTTTGACATATTTTTGAAATATTTTAATGATTGCTTAGATTCTTGTGTTCCTCTGAAGAAATATCGAAATTACGACTATAAACGTGTTCCAAAGCTACCATGGGTTTCAAAATTGATATTAAGGTCCATCAATCGGAAAAATAATCTGTATGTTTCTTATATATCAAATCCAAATGATATTTCACGGAATAGATACACGTCTTATAAGAATACCTTAACAACTACTCTCCGAATAGCAAAAAAGAGGTTTTATTCAGAAAAATTACAATCATATAAAAACGACCTTAAAAATACATGGAAAACAATAAATGGGGCTCTAAACAAAATTAACAAATCTAGTGCTGTTAATAAATTAAGTGTAGATGGAAATATGGTTGAAGATACTCATTCTATAGCAAATGAATTTAATTCATATTTCTCTCAAATTGGACCGAAGTTAGCTGGAAATATTATACCTGTAGAAAATTCGTTTAAGGACTTTTTGGATAAACAAAATGATAGTTCAATATTTCTTACTCCAGTTAATAGAAAAGAATTACTTGAGATTGTATCTAATTTGAAAGCAGAAAAGACACCCGGTTATGATGGTATTACAAATAGAGTTGTGAAAAACATTATACATTCTCTTGCTGATCCTCTGCTTCATATATTTAATTTATCATTGCAGCTTGGTCAGGTCCCAAAGAAGATGAAAATAGCTAAAGTTATACCCATTTTCAAAAAGGGAGACCAATTGATTACTAGTAATTATCGCCCAATATCCTTGTTAACTTCGTTCTCAAAAATTCTTGAAAGGATAATTTATAAAAGGACAGTTGCTTTCCTTAAGAAATATAGTATTATATGTGATAATCAATTCGGTTTTAGAGAAAAACATAATACAACTCATGCTATATTGACATTAATAAATAAAATATCTACTTCTTTTGACAATTCTGATCATACCGTAGGATTATTCCTCGACTTCTCAAAAGCGTTTGACACAATAGATCATGAAATACTGTTATATAAGCTATCAAATTACGGTATCAGAGGGACAGCTTTACAATGGTTTAGAAGTTATCTTACTGATAGAATTCAGTTTGTTACAGTAAATGAATCAGAATCTCCAACAACGCCAGTTTCCTGTGGAATTCCACAAGGTAGTATTCTTGGCCCTTTGTTATTTATACTTTATGTTAATGATATGAAAAATTCATCCCATGTTCTCTCATTTATTCTCTTTGCTGATGATTCCAATATTTTCTATACACATCATGATCCACATGTACTTGTGAGAACTATGAATACAGAATTTAAAAAAGTAACAAACTGGATTAAAGCCAACAAACTGTCACTGAATCTGCAAAAAACTAATTATATGCTTTTTAGTCATTTATTGAAACATCTACCGCATCAAATACTTTTAGATAATACTGAAATCAAAGAAGTGCAAACAACAAAATTCTTAGGTCTTACTATTGATAACAAGCTCACGTGGAATGCTCATATCAACAATATTTGCAAAACAGTTTTACGAAATATTGGAGTCATCAATAAGCTTAAAAACGTTCTTCCAGCACAGGCGCTATCCATGTTGTATTGTGCATTAATCCTACCGTATCTTAATTATGGAATTCTGGCATGGGGTAATGCCTCTCAAACGAGACTAAATAAAGTCTTGCTACTTCAGAAAAAAGTAATGAGAATAATATGCAATATGTCCTTTAGATCTCATACGGATGAATTGTTTCGTCAGAAACGTATCCTTAAAGTCAATGACCTGTACCGCTTGCAACTATTCCAATTCATGTATCAGCTAGATAGAAATAGTGTACCTAATGTCTTACAAAAGAAATTTATGAGAAACAATACTTTACATTCATATAATACGAGACAATCAAACGACTATCACCTACCTAAAAGTAGAACAGTATTTTCTAGCAAAACTATATTTTTCACAGGACCAAAACTCTGGAATTCTCTGGACAGAGAAATGAAAGAGGCAGCTAATCTTAACCGATTTAAATTACTCATCAAAAAATTTCTTCTGAATTCTTATTGATTCAATCAAATATTTGTGAACTTCATACTTATCCACGGTAATATTGATTATTTTAAAGTCAATATTTAATTTTGTATATAGTGTATATACATTTGTGTTACAGTGTTTATATCTATATAATTGTATAGAATTTTGCTGATTATTTTACTCTATTTGTGTCATATTACCCTTGTGTAAAGTTTTAATAGGGGGTCTACATTTTACAAGCACTGCTTTTTAGTAGGCCCCTCCACTTTTTTTCTTTTCATTGTACGTTTCAGTCCTGCATGTGTTATGCATTTTTTTCATTGTAAACATGATTTATTACGAAATGTACTTTGATGATTGTGGAATATGAATTTATCAATAAATAAACTAAATAAATGTTGCATTGATTATATTTGTGGCCCAGTTTGACCTTTAATAATCTTAATATGACCTTTAATTGTCCTGGAAAACTAAATGCCTAGTGATTCATGTATGTGGATTCTATTTTGAAATCGGTTTAATTCGATATCAAACATGATATGTTTATTCCGCTAAATATTTAAGAGGAATGTAAGAAATCTGGTGTGGTTTAGGACGTCACAAAATAAAATTCCTCAAGATGCCAAAGTAGCACCGGTCGGATTCTTGATATGCACACCCTCAACTTAACCAATATATTCACATAATATCCATCTTATTTGTATTTAATACATTATATGTTTCACACTCTAAATATTTCTTACATTTGCAAGGCAATTAATTTGACCTCTTTATGACATAAAATGGCCTTTAACTGACTTATCCGTGATTTAATTGTCGAATAATCCACAAATCTACAGTTGATCTTTTCATAAGCTTTGATACCAAACATGACATGATTATTCCTTAAAATATAAAATTAATATTTAAGAGGTATGTGCAAAAGTGGGCGTGGTCTTTGACGTCAATAACAAAAAAAGTCCATGCAGGGGTGCCCAGGCGGCACCCGTCAGATTCTTGAAGTAGACACCCCATACTACAACTTTCAGTAAAAAAATCCCAGTCATATCCAACTTGACGGTCATGCAGTAATGTTTATCATATCTACTCGACTATATTTATTTTTAAAGAAAAGGTGGACCAGGGAACGTTGAAGAAAAATAGAGAAACAGACAAAGATAGGGGAAGGGAAGGGTGGGGACTGGAAACGCATACATTTCGGATCGACGAATGAGCAAGCCTTGAATCTGCGTTGACAGTACAGTGCACTCATCTAGTACATAAACCCAAATTCACCATAGTTCTACAGAGCTTGTAGCATGAAAAGTCATATGAATAATGCTGTATAGATTATATACGTACAAGTACACAACTACTGATAAAAAATAGATTTTCTTGGTTTGTGTTGTAATCTAATAAGGCAATTTTTTTCCAATTGAGGTTCTTTTTAAACCATTTGTTGTAATAATCATCGATGTTATTGATATTTCCATTTCCATTTATTGGTTCTGCAACACTTTTTATAAACACATTGTCAAAGAAAATACTATAATAATATACGTATTCCTGACAAGCAAAACATTGAAAAAAAAATGTATTTTCTATTAATACATATCCATTTTTAGAAGGTTATAGGGGTTGCTACTATATTCTAATCTTGACTACGTGGGAACCCCGAAGCCCTGCGTGGCAACCCATTATATTGATATAATATAAACAAGGGTCCGGAAGCGGGGGAAGGTTGCAGGGGGGCATTTGCCCCCCCCCTATGTGCCCCCTTGAAAGTAGAAAAAATATAAATTATTTAAGTACAAAAGTTAACGATGAAGGCACTTTTCTGCCTAAAAATGTCATTTCCATAGTCAAAAATTAAAAAATTTCGTCCCTGACGGGGCGCGAAATTACAATTATCATAGTAAGCCTCACGTCTTTTGACGAACATGTTCCTCTGTGAAACCTACCTTTGATAAGCCCCTTTTCCATCTTATTACAATGTGACAACGTTTATGTTTTAATGAATAGGGGAAGGCGGGGTAAGTTGAGCATAGGGGCAAGTTGAGCCACCAGCCGCAGGCCAATAATGAATGAGTCAGACATTGTGGTGGTGTCATATATTGATGACCCATAGCATAACCCCTAAACCCACCACATTGTTTTCAACTTTGAAACAAAAAGTAGATTTTTAGAGGGAAAAATATGAATTTCAGCCAAAAAAGTAAAAAAGAGTGTGAAATAGATAAGTGCTTTATAAACACACAAGTCTTTAAATATAATAAATACATGATAGCAACATGATTAGTCCAGGTATGGATCTTCATTCTTGTCATAGTCGTTTATATGATGGATGCATAATAAATGTGTGGATACAAAATTATCGCACTAAGTTCGGACTGGGGTAAGTTGAGCCAAACAGCATGGGGCAAGTCGAGCCATGGTAATTCTTATGGTAATGTATCTTAAAAAACAAACAAACCATAAAAATCGATTGAAATGCTGGCTGAAAGGAGCAAATTTACATGACTACTCTTTTCCTTTTAAAGGATGTTAGTATTTATGGAGAATTAGCAAGTGAAACGACTTTAAACAAAAAATTGACATGCTAGTTCTCCCCTCATACATTTTGTACATAGTATTTGTGGCTCAACTTACCCCAGAAGGTGGCTCAAACTTACCCCATATATGGGGCAAGTTGAGCCATTTGACATCATTTTTTTCAAAGGTCATGATGAATTTCAGTGTGGGGATAAAAAGTTATATATAGGTGGAAAATATTTCAGAAGAATTAAATTTCAAGGCAAGGTACTTATTACGACAAGATTATTAATTATATCAATTCTAACATGCAAAAAGCAAAAACTGTCACAACTTACCCCGCCTTCCCCTACATTTCAGACTAAAACCGAATGTCAAATTCAATAGTGGTCCACCAATGATTAGGTTTATAACTCTATGATCCTGGCTGTGTCGGCTAACAAACCGGACCCAATATCAAAAACGCGCGTGAACACTGGTTACTCGACAACATATGGAATCTATATAACTGTCAAGCCCAGAAACCATAACATCTCCAGATCGTCATTATCTCGTACTTGTAGCCTGAGTAAGTCATCCCTGAAATAGTAAGTATAGTTTAATAAAAATACAGATTTGAATTATAAAAACTTGTTTCAATTATTTCATTTTCAACTAAATATGAATTGAGTTAATACCATGATAACAAATGAGTGTCCTAAAGATAATACCAAGATCATTTCAACTAAAAAAAAGACATGTTATCAGAAAATTACACACAGAATAATCATGTGTAGAGGATTATAATTTATAATTTGTGAAAATGGTGAATCCCACTCGAAAGCAACTTAGAGTTAATGTTTAGACATGAAAAAAAAAATAATCCGTGAAAGTGTCTACTTGACCCGACTCATATTATCCGTGAAATGAATAAAAATGTAAATAAAGAATATAAAAGAAAAGCGTTACAGTACTGCTCTATTATAAAAAAATCTTAAGATATTTTTACATCCCCGTATTTTCCTCTATTCCTTTTCATTGGCATGAATGGCAAGCAGGCATGTTGTCTGATACCATTTCAACTCGTGATATAGCACTTATGTATTTTAGATTCCACAACTTCTTCCAATTACCTGTTACTAATCAGATCGCGATGGCATCTATGTTCTCTGGTTCATCCCAGCTTTTGTTATTCAGAGACGTTTTCAAAAATTAAAAAAATAAAATCTGGGGGTGGGTGGGACAGCAAGACTTAAATTTTCGAAGAAACTTAAGAGCGAGAGGGTTGGTGATGGGGGAGCTTTTGCAATTTGTATAATAAAATTGAAGGATTTCGTGCGCACCTTTGGGCGGCCCCCGGCTGCGTATGGTCGTGTTCGTCATTTTAAAGTCTCTAAAAGGCCTATATTACATTGGTTTAAAGCAATTTCGTTTGCAATAAGACTCGTCATTTGCTGGAACTGCGACCCTGATCATGAAGAAACATCAGTCTTAGTCAGAAGGGAGGAAACAGAAGAAGCAAAAATAACTCCACGACTGTTTAATTCTCAAGAAATTTCTTTTTTCGAATGCTCTTAGAAGCGCAACTTCTATACTCCATTTTTACACAGTCCTTACCGTGGGGGTCCCACACCCTCTCCCGCTCGATCGCTTCGGTATCCCACGCTGTCAAAAATATTGTGTCCCCTTCGGGATTTGCCCCCCCCCCCAAAAAAAAAAAAAAACTGAAAGTGTTCCGGCGCGCCTGAATATGAACGATATCTTGAACGAGTTCCTGAATTTCAAGCCGTTTTAAAATGTAATCTCATTTCTGTATCATCCCGGCTACTCTACTCTCATAATCGATAGCTCTCTATATCAAATATTTTAGAACATGTTTTTCCCTTCCGAATAATGATTAGAATGACGAGCACAAAACAAGGATTGGATTAATATCGCATGATCTAAGATTTAATATAGTAAAATACCATGTGTGCATGCTATCACTGCTAATTGTATAAATGAGAAAGAAATTTATTACACGTGTGCACATAAGAATATGATATGACAGCCTTTAGCATGAACAAATATGACAGCCTTTGGCATGAACAAATACGCAATAAAAACAAGTGGAATGCCTCTGGCGGTCTCACCTGCATCACGCGATTCAATATTATAATAGCAGCAGTGCTGACTTTGAAAATTACTATAACTCGCACAAGATGTTCAGTGATACTGGTTACTCTTATGTCCAAGTTTCATGAACTAGACCAATATACTGTCAAAGTTATGATGATAAACAAACAAATACCCCCTATTTGGCGAAGGTTCGTTGACCCTAAATGACCTTTGAACTTTATCATGTGACCTGAAACTTGCACAGGATGTTCAGTAATACGTGATTAACCTGATGTCCAAACTTTCATGGAATGGGTCTATATATTTTCTAAGTTATGACATTTCAAAAACTTAACCTTAGGTTAAGATTTTGATGTTGGATGTTCATTCCCCCAACATAGTCTAAGTTCATTGACCCTAAATGACCTTTGAGCTTGGTCATGCGACATGAAACTCAGGCAGGATGTTCAGTAATACTTTACAAACCTTGGCCAAGTTTCATGAACTAGGTCCATATACTTTCTAAGTTATGCTGTTATTTTAAAAACTGAACCCTCGGTTAAGATTTGGTGTTGACGCCGCCGCCACTACCGTCGAAAAAGCGGCGCCTATTGTGTCACTCTGCTATGCAGGTGAAACAAAAAACTTCGTAACTCGACTGGGGATGGATTTGAATATGTTGGAAAAAAGGAATGTTTAAATAAACAAGGCAAACGCCAAGCGTTGTCTCGCCTTCATATTGCAGTCATGAAGAGAATGCATGTCAAAACTATGCTATATGACTTCTGAGGCTGTCAGCAGTTTAGGGGGTGAATTGTCGTTCTGACAGTTTACATATGCAATAAAGGTAAAGGCATACTTTGTCCCTACAAAATCAGATAACACCAACAATGCTGTTAATACTATGAAGCTATAATTATTTTCCATGCAAGTAAGGAAATGAATGTTAGCGAAAAATAATGTAATTGATACTAATGTGAGTCAAATTGTAGAATTAAATCAATTATTAAGGTGTTATGGCAAACTTATTGTTTGTAAAAATGGAGGAAAGGTTGTGCATGAGAGATAAATATAAAAACTTATTGTGTGTGATTCCCAGCCATCTTGCCTTCACTTTAGCAGTAGGGTTTTCTAAATTGATCTGTGTGCATATGATAAGTAAATGATGCAAGAGTGAAGTACTACAAGCTATAGAAAGTTATTGCGTGTACAACACAGCACTGTGCCAGTCATGGAAAGTTCATTGACCTTTGACCTAATTTATATTCGACTCATATTCAAATTTGACCTGTACCTCCAGGAGATGGACCTCTGGTATGAATTTGGTAATCCCACCTCGAAGATATAGAAAGTTATTGGGTGAACAACACAGCACAATGCCAGTCATGGAAAGTTCATTGACCTTTGACCTTAATCAAATTCAACTCACATTCGAACTTCACCTGCACCTTCAAGAGATATACCTCTGTTATGAATTTGGCGATCTCACCTCAAAGCTATAGGAAGTTTTGTGTGTACAACACAGACCAGTGCCAGTCATGGAAAGTTCATTGACCTTTGACCTTATTCAAATTCGACTCATATTCAAACTTTACCGGTGCCTCCAGGAGATGGACCTCTGGTATGAATTTGGCGATCCCACCTCGAAGATATAGAAAGTTATTATGTGTACAACATAGCACAGTGCCAGTCATGGAAAGTTCATTGAACTTTGACCTTTGATCTTATTCAAATTTGACACATATTCGAACTTGGCCTGTGCCTTCAGTAGATGGACCTCTGGTATGAATTTGGTGATCCCACCTTGAAGCTATAGAAAGTTATAGAGTGTACAACACGATTGTTGACGACGACGACGACACCGGAAATAGTGATACCTATGTCTCGCTCCGCTACGCAGGCGAGACAATGACATCTCGGTACTTACCCTAGTGGTTTCCCATGTACTATATCCACCGTTATCTTATGTTCACCATTTGAGTCAATACAAGAGGAATCAAAGCTCTCATCAGTGCCACATCTTAAGAATCTAATGAAGAGAACACACATTCGTCGTTAGAACCTGCTTTGCATGATATAGGGGAAGGGTGACATTTGTTGGGTTGGCTCAATGGAAAGCGAAGTTAAAACAATGGTAGAGGAGAAAAAATAATTTAGTTTACGCATGTATGATATACCCACAACATTTTAATGTCCCTCTGTTGTAGGTTCACGTTATAAGAGGTTAAATTGTAAGTAGGAGGAAAAAAGATGTACATCGAATCAAATCAAACTGAAATAAAATTTAGAAGCAACTTATTGTCGTTCTTAAACATAAGAGCATTGCCCAATCCATGGACCATCGAAACAAAGTGACCCCAAGAGAAATGCAAGACAATTCATGTTTGAACATGATTAGTAGGGGCTGCATGATATCAAATTATCTGTAATTTTGTCAATACATGAGGTACAATATTGTAGACAGACGTACCAAATATTAACTATAATCTACCGGAAAAATTAAGCAAAGTCACATTGAATGCTATAATTACAGTTTTCAAACCCAAAAGTAAAGAATCTAAAGCAAAAATATATTTATAAAAAATCCCCCCACCGAAAGTAGAAACGAAATTAGAAATGTAATGAACTCTCAATGTTTTGCTTGCTTTAAAAAGAAGACACCAAATGTATTATGCAAATGATGGAAAAGATGGCCGCCAATTAGCATATTCCCTTTTCCCCATTACACTAATACATGACACATTTCTTCCTACAGTGCATATAGTCTACATGCATCTAACGGCTTAGCCCAACATGATACTTGTCTTATAATTGGATCAAGTGTTTTCTTATTCAATCTACAATAATTGAAATATTTTACATTTCGTACAATAAATCAGGGGTTAGCGTTCCCTTTTCGTTTTCATTTATAATTCATAAATAAGTCTATTGTATAATACATGTATGTGTATGTGTTTCTTGAATACAATTTTTGTACAGGGATACTTGAAATATGTTTTATTTATATGTCAAAATGTACAAAACAAACTGTAATTTTTGAAAATGGAAATAAACGAAATGAAATGAAATAAAACGTATTCTTAAGCAAAAAAAAATAATTAATTTCATTTCAATTTTCATTTTTTCACTATTCAATAAAACATAATAATTTATCCCTTCATCTTTTTATGAGGGTAAATATCACCCCCCCCTTTATATGATGGTCATTTGTTTTTGTTTATAATTTTATAAATAGCATTGGCCAGGGAGTTTCAAAATTGGTTAATAGTATAATTCCAGCAAAATACCTATTCTCCACAATAAAAAAAACACACCCTGACAAATTGAAAAGGGTGTACCTATCAACCGATAAACGTCGTCATGAACCAACAAAAATATAGAAATAAACTGAACATATCATACCTTAGGGTCCTCAGATGTTTGAGGTCGTCCGATGATCTGAAAGCTTGAATCATTCGTTCGGTCTGATCGTTACCGATGTTGATATTTCTTAATGTGACCTTGACAAGCTGAGGTGAGACCTTGCGAAGTGCATTGGGTAGTGAAGTTGGATCATCGTGGAGAGAAGCCGGTTGTTTAGCATACTTAACCGTATGAATGGTGAGCTCTGTCGCGGCTGGTAGATGGATCCTGTGGATGACGTCACATCTGATCGTGCGCCATACCTGTATCGTGATCCTCTTCACAATGTCAAACATCGAACCACAATCCTGCCATCCTTCTCGTGTCCTATCAGTAACTGTCAGATCAGTCACAGTTGAGCTCGTGTTGCAGTCATCCTATACAATAGATGAGAAAATAATAAAGTGACCCTAAGAGATTACAAGACATCATACAAGTGGAAACATGATATTAATTTATTACCATTCACATCGGCTGACAATATATAAGTATAAGAAAGTATAAGTATTCATTTCTTGTCCATAAATTGAAATTCTTCTTGTTTGCATGCCGTACAAATACATAATAAAGACAACAGATTATATAAACTTATACATATGTAACATGAACAATTTAATCTACAAAATGGAGGAGATAATGAAGAATATATATAACACGCTGGAGAAAAAAAACATCTAAAACATATCTTAGGAAAAAAACAGATCACCAATGAAGTGTTTTCTTTACGATTGTATTTTTGTCATCCTAATTTCAAGAAACAACAAAATATATTCTTAGTAGATTTTCTCACATCACGCTTTCGATTTTTTTCTTACAAACACTTCATTTTATGAATACGAACGGAGAATCAATAATTGCACAGAAAAATAAAATGAAACAATTAACATAGCACTGTATTAAATTCATCAAAGTTTCATTTAAAATGAGAAAGTTATGGCATTAAAATGGGTTGTTACTAACTTACCATTCACTTTGTCGTGTCTCGTTTGAATTAAACAATATTTTTATCTTTTACAGATCATACACTCTTCATGAAGCACCACAAGTGTACAACAATGGCAATTTACCTTGTGTAAAGACAAGTCAAACTTAAATTAATTAAAATATATAAAAAAAATTGTAAGTTGGTGACTTCATCAGTTTCCTCATTTGCATGCCAGTCAGGATGTGTACATAACTATTTCATGAATTTGAGCAAAATATCATTTGACATCCGGTTTTGAATAAAAAAAAGCTCGTTTGATTTTCTTTAATTCAATGTAACCCTTCGAAGAACAGAAAAATAATATGCGCTACAGGCTATGTATGGCTAGAAGAGATAGCACACCCTAGTACATTCATCAGTGCAATCAAATTCAGTAGCGGAATAAACAAAATATTTTGAGAGGTCGAGCGTGGAAAGAGAGGTTAAATTTAAAAAAAATATGTATAATTTCAACAAATAAAATTCACTGATCCATATACATAGGTATAAAAATGAAAATTTTAGTTATAAACAGTTTATCATAATGTTTAATGAAACCAATAATGTATTGTTTGATCTATATTACTAATCATTCACATGTAAAAACCTCTTATATAATTACCTTTACAGTTGATGCCACCGATGATGATGTATAGTAGAAGTCAACATGATAGCTACCATTGAGTGTCAGGTTCTTCAGACGATTCATCTTACAGATGAAGAGAGCGAGATCACGTGATGCAGAGGGGCGTTCATTGAGATCATCATTGTGATGAAGAATCTCAATCTGATATAATAGTAACATGAAATGAAGCCAAAATTACTTGACGTTTCTTATACAACAATGTACAGTGACATCATATATGATTTGTTTTATCCACAAATAAATAAACAAATCCGATTATGATATTATTCATGGTATGCAAATCGATATCATGTAGAAGATCACTCGTTTAAAATGTTGATCACTGCCATTGCATGTTTCCGAAAATGTCACGCATCATATTTTGGACAAATACATCCTGCCAAGAAAATCCGGATAAAAGAACTTTTTTCAAAAAAATCTGCTATAAATGGTTAATTTTACCCTGCATCACAAGATAAAAAAGGTTATATATCTTTTAATAAATTTTGATGACAACTTGGGTTAAAATATACAGGCCCATACGTAGTGTAAATCATAATTATGATGATTATAATACAAAAGATTAAAGGGTCAATCAGTTGCAACATTCAAAGGGTTTTCAAGAATTTTAGATTTGGGTAATTAAGTTGATTTATTGATATCTGAACCTCCGAAAATTGTGTTTTATTACATAAAAAACATTCCACAAAGCATGATCATAAACAAAATAAAAAAATATACTTCTGATTCCATGTTTTTTCTTGATATATTATTCGGTAGAGTTCAAGCGGTTATTATTCCCATGGTACTTTCTCTTAGATTCCTAAATCAAAAATGAAAAGGGACATAATGGCAGAAAGATTTATGAAATTGCTTGGTCCATGGTTTACCATTGACTATTAATTGAAAATTGATATAAATGACAATTCAGTAAAACAATTTCTTTTTATATGAGGCATCAAAGCCTCATTAGATAACTTGATATCAATAGAATGAGGGTAATAAAAATATGACCTTATATGGTTTGCTTGTATTACACGTATATATGTAAAATAGATATTACCTTTCTAGTTGATGCCATCGACGATGTTGAGTAGAAGTCATCATGATAGCTACCATCGAGTGTCAGGTTCTTCAGATGATTCATCTTACAGACGAAGAGAGCGAGATCACGTGATGCAGAGGGGCGTTCACTGAGATCCTCATTGTGATGAAGAATCTCAATCTGACATAACTGTAACATGAAATGAAGCCAAAATTACTTGAAGCTTCTTATACAACAATGTACACTGACATCATATATGATTTGTTTTATCCACAAATGAATAAACAAATCTGATTATGATAGTATTCCTGGTATGCAAATCGATATCACGTAGAAGATTACTCATTTTAAATATTGATCATTGCCATTCCATGTTTACGAAAATGTCACGCATCATATTTTGGACAAATACATCCTGCCAAGAAAATCCAGATAAAAGAACTTTATTTTAAAAAAAATCTGCTATAAATGATTAATTTTACCCTGCATCACAAGGTAAAAAAGGTTATACATCCACAAGTAAATTTTGATGACAACTTGGGTTAAAATATACAGGCCTATACGTAGTGTAAATCATAATTATGATGATTAAAATGCAAAAGATTAAAGGGTCAATCAGTTCCAACATTCAAATGATTTTCAAGAATTTTTATATTTGGGTAATTGAGTTGATTTATTGATATCTGAACCTCCGAAAATTGTGTTTCATTACATAAAAACATTCCAAAAAGCATGATCATAATAAACAAAAAGATTTCTGATTCCATGCTCTTTCTTGATATATTATTCGTTAGAGTTCAAGCGGTTATTATTCCCATGGTACTTTCTCTTAGATTCCTAAATCAAAAATGAGAAGGGACATAATGGCCGAAGATTTATGAAATTGCTTGGTCCATGGTTTACCATTGACTATTAATTGACAATTAATATAATAACAATTAAGTAAAACAATTTATTTTTTATATGAGGCATCAAAGCCTCATTAGATAACTTGACATCAATAGAATGAGGGGTATTAAAAATCTGAACTTATATTGTTTGCTTGTATTACTGTTTTACATGTAAAAACATCCTCATAGATATTACCTTTGTAGTTGATGCTATCGACGATAATGTTGAGTAGAAGTCATCATGATACCGACGATCGAGTCTGAGGTTCTTCCTATGATTCAACTTACAGATGAACTGAGCGAAATCACGTGATGCAGAGGGGCGTTCACTGAGATCCTCATCGTGCCGAAGAATCTCAATCTGATATCACAGTAGCATAAATATGAAGCCAAAATTACTTGACGTTTCTTATACAACAATGTACACTGACATCAAATATTATTTATTTTATCCACTAATCCGCTTATGATAGTATTCATGGTATGCAAATCGATATCATGTAGAACATTACTCATTTTAAATGTTGATCATTGCATTTGCATGTTTCCGAAAATGTCACGCATCATATTTTCGACAAATACATCTTGCCAAGAAAATCCGGATAAAAGAACTTTTGTGTAAACAATGTGCTATAAATTGTTAATTTTAACCTGCATCACAAGGTAAAAAAGATTATATATATTAAATAAATTTCTGATAACTTGGGTTAAAATATACAGGCCTATACGTAGTGTAAAACATAATTATGATGATAATAATACAAAAGATTAATGGGTCAATCAGTTGCAACATTCAAAGGATTTTCAAGAATTTTAGATTTGGGTAATTGAGTTGATTTATTGATATCTGAACCTCCGAAAATTGTGTTTCATTACATAAAAAACATTTTACAAACAATGATCATAATCAAAAGAAAAAATATATTTCTGATTCCATGTTTTTTCTTGATATATTATTCGGTAGAGTTCAAGCGGTTATTATTCCCATGGTACTTTCTCTTAGATTCCTAAATCAAAAAAAAAAAAAATCAAAAATGAAAAGGGACATCATGGCCGAGAGATTTATGAAATTGCTTGGTCCATGGTTTACCATTGACTATTAATTGATAATTAATATAACAATTCAGTAAAACAATTTATTCTTTATATGAGGTATCAAAGTCTCATTAGATAACTTGACATCGATAGAATGAGGGGGATTGAAAATCTGAACTTATGTGGTTTGCTTGTATTACTGTTTTACATGTAAAAACATCCTAATAGATATTACCTTTGTAGTTGATGCCATCGACGATAATGTTGAGTAGAAGTCATCATGATAGCTACTATCGAGTATCAGTTCCTTCAGATGATTCATCTTACAGATGAACTGAGCGAAATCACGTGATGCAGAGGGGTGTTCACTGAGATCCTCCTCGTGCCGAAGAATCTCAATCTGATATCACAGTAGCATAAACATGAAGCCAAAAGAAATGTTCTTAGCGTATAGCACACTGTTATCTATGCACTGTAATGATATACCTTGCCAACCCTTATGGAACAATGATTTTATCAAAATAGGTTATAGCTCAATTCACAGAAGAGCTCTAAATAATAGGGGTGTTCGTTTTGTTAATGATATTTTAGATGTACATGGCAATTTCCTCTCTTTGAATGACCTTCAGGAAAAATACAATGTTCAAATAAATTTTCTTTTTTACCGTGGATTATGTGATGCTATAAGAGACGGTTTTAGCAATGGCCCACACTTTAGCAAGTTCCAAGAACCTATTATCCCTGATACAATAGCACTTGTTATGAAATATGATAAAGGTTGTTCACACATCTATACGATTCTTAAAAAGAAAAGAAAAGTGGAGTGTAAAAGTTTTCTTAAGTGGAAGTGTATATTCGATATGAATGACAAGCAATGGCAGTCGTATTGCTCTATTGGATTCAGTTGTACTACCGATGTGAATTTACGTTGGTTTCAGTTCAAAATAATGCAACGCATTTTATATACAAATGAAATATTGTTTAAAATTAATTTAGCTCAACAAAAAGAATGTACTTTTTGTAATGTACACCGTGAAACAGTCACTCATCTACTTTGTGAATGCACATGTATTAAACATATATGGGACAAGTTTGAGCAATGGATATTTCTTAAAACTGGAAATAGAATATTTTTCTCTAATAAAGAAAAATTATTTGGCTTAAGAGGTTCAAGTAATCATGCATTAAATTGTTTATTGATAGTGATACGGCTAATGATTTACACTTCCAGAGTAAAACATCAATTACCTGTTTTTGATAATATCAAATTTGCACTTCAGAATTATTTCAAGAATGAAAAATATATCGCAGAGTCAAATTGTAAAATGGTAAAGTTTACAAAGAAATGGTTTCAATTACGTGCCATGTTTACATGAGGTGATCTGTTCAGTTCCCTTTCCATGTACAATTATACATATGAATATTATTGTTCATTTACTCCTCGCTTGTTTCTTAAATTGTTTACTATTATGTGAACCTGACAGTTCAATTTATATATTTGTTGCAATTACTGTTGTACTGTATTTCGTTGTTATTAATTTGATTTGTCATTGAAAAGTTATCTTGTAATGTTTGAATAATAATAAAATCCCTGTGGAGGGGAAACAAATTGAAAAAAAAATTAAGCCAAAATTGCTTGACGTTTCTTATACAACAATGTGCACTGACATCATATATTATTTATTTTATCCACAAATTAATAAACAAATCCGGTTATGATAGTATTCATGGTATGCAAATCTATATCATGCATTGCATTTGCATGTTTCCGAAAATGTCACTTACAATACTTTGGGAAAATACATCCTGCAATAGAAAATCCGGATAAAAAATTATCTTTTTAAAATCTGGTATAAATAGTAATTTTACTCTGCCTCAGAAGGTAAAAATGTTATCCTAACAGAAATGTTGGTAACAACTACGGTTTTAATATACAGGCCTATTCGTCGTGTGAATCATAATTATCATGATTATAATGCAAGAGGTCAATCAGTTGCAACATTCAAAGGATTTTCAAGAATTTTAGATTTGGGCAATTGAGTTAATTTATTGATATCTGAACCTCCGAAAATTGTGTTTCATTACATAAAAACGTTCCAAAAAGCATGATCATAATGAAAAGAAAAAATATACTTCTGATTCCATGTTTTTTTCTTGATATATTATTTGGTAGAGTTCAAGCGGTTATTATTCTCATGGTACTTTCTCTTAGATTCCTAAATCAAAAATGAAAAGGGACATAATGGCCGAGAGATTTATAAAATTGCTTGGTCCATGGTTTACCATTGACTATTAATTGATAATTAATATAATAACAATTCAGTAAAACAATTTATTCTTTATATGAGGTATCAAAGTCTCATTAGATAACTTGACATCAATAGAATGAGGGGTATTACAATTCTGAACTTATGTGGTTTGCTTGTATTACTGTTTTACATGTAAAAACATCCTAATAGATATTACCTTTGTAGTTGATGCTAACAACGATAATGTTGAGTAGAAGTCATCATGATAGCTACCATAGAGTATCAGTTCCTTCAGATGATTGATCTTACAGATGAACTGAGCGAAATCACGTGATGCAGAGGGGCGTTCACTGAGATCCTCATCGTGCCGAAGAATCTCAATCTGATATCACAGTAGCATAAACACGAAGCCAAAATTACTTGACGTTTCTTATACAACAATGTACAATTACATCATATATTATCTATTTTATCCACAAATCCGGTTATGATAGTATTCATGGTATGCAAATCTATATCATGTAGAAGATTACTCATTTTAAATGTTGATCATTGCATTTGCATGTTTCCGAAAATGTCACGCATCATATTTTGGACAAATAGGGGAAGGCGGGGTAAGTTGAGCATAGGGGCAAGTTGAGCCACCAGCCCCAGGCCAATAATGAATGAGTCAGACATTGTGGTGGTGTCATGTATTGATGACCCATAGCATAACCCCTAACCCCACCACATTGTTTCCAACTTTGAAACAAAAAGTAGTTTTTTAGAGGGAAAAATATGAATTTCAGCCAAAAAAGTTAAAAAGAGTGTGAAATAGATAAGTCGTTTATAAACACACATGTCTTTAAATATATTAAAGACATGATAACAACATTATTAGTCCAGGTATGGATCTTCATTCTTGTCATAGTCTTTTATATGATGGATGCATAATAAATGTGTGGATACAAAATTATTGCACTAAGTTCGGACTGGGGTAAGTTGAGCCAAACAGCATGGGGCAAGTTTAGCCATGGTAATTCCTATGGTAATGTATCTTAAAAAACTAACAAACCATAAAAATAGATTGGAATGCAGGCTAAAAGGAGCAAATTTACATGACTGCTCTTTTCCTTTTACAGGATGTTAGTATTTATAGAGAATTAGCAAGTGAAAAGACTTTAAACAAAAAATTGACATGCTGGTTTTCCCCCCATACATTTTGTACATATAGTCCAGGATAGAAGAGGCGTAACCTTGTTTTTTTATATATACAATATTTTTTGATGGTTTCTTGTCAATTCGAGGGTGCTGGTTACGAATCTGAATGATGCCACTCGTGTAACCTTGAGCATTTTCCGCAAATTGGCAAAATCCAATATGGCCGCCAAAATATGCAAATTACCCATAAAAATCCTAAAATTATCCGCACATTAGCTACGAAATGCATGAAATTGTGTGGCAGGAGTGAGATACTCCCTGAATTTTTTTTTGACCAAATATTTATTTTCCTCATATTCAAAATGGCCGCCATAGTCCATTGTATACTCTATTATGTACAATATAAATAGGGAAAACTAGCTTTCACAAAAATGAGCACTAAACCGCAAAAAATCGCGATGTATGAACAAAATGATATATGCAAAATCATAAGTACTAACGAGATATATCATTTATTATATCATAAATGGGAAGATTTCTGTATTTTGATATCTAAAATGGCCGCCACTGGCCCAAACAGTATTGCGTACAATGGCAATCGGGGCCAAAAAATTCACAAGAGTGATCACTAAAATGCATATTATTAAGATTAAACGAGTGGAATACTGACTAAAAACAAAATTTTTAACGAAATATATTATTTATATGCCATGTAAGTGATGAATGTTGTATTTTTATATTCAAAATGGATGCCAAAGGCCCTAAAAGTATTATGCACAATGAGAAAGAGGGGCAAAGAAATATCACAAGAGTGATCACTAAAATGCATATATATGTGATAAATTAATGGGATACTGTTCAAAAAACATATTTTCTAACGAAATATATCATTCAGGTTAAAAGTTTGTGTTAAATACTGTATTTTTACTTTCAAAATGGCCGCCAGAGACATTAACAGTATTATGCACAATGCAAAGTGGGAAAGCAATATTCACAGGAGTGAGCACCATAAAAGCAGTTATTAGTGATCTATGAGTAAAATATTGTCTGAAAGCATAATTTCTATTAAGAGATATCATTTATTCTGCCAGTTAGATGATAAATACTGTTATTGGAAAGTCAAAATTGCCGCTACAGGCCCTAAAGATATTATGCGCAATGTGAATGGGAACAAATTATTTAATCAGAATTTGGCTTTGGTTGGCCAAAAGGTGATGTATGAGTGAAATATCGTCTGAAAACATGATTTATAACAAAATATATCATATCTTATTATATGTAATTTAGCTGATAAATACTGTATTTCAACATTCAAAATGTTCACCAGTGGCTTAAAGTCGTGGAGCGTTGTGGCCCAGTGGATTAATCTTCGGACTTTGAAACAGAGGGTCGTGGGTTCGAATCCCAGCCATGGCGTAATTTCCTTCAGCACGAAACTGATCAACGATGTGCTGCACTCGACCCAGGTGAGGTAATGGGTACCGGTAGGAAGTAATTCCTTAAGAAGCTCTGTGCGCTATGAACGCCTAGCTTAGCCGGGTAATATAGGAGCGCCTTGAGCACCTAACAAGGTGGAAATGTGCGCAATATAAATATCCTATATTAAAGAGTAGTATGTACAGTGGCAATGGCCGTTGAATGTTGAAATACAGTATTTATCACCTAAATTACATAAGATATGATATATTTTGTTATAAATCATGTTTTTTAGACGATATTTCACTCATACATCACCAACTGGCCAAGCAAAGCCAAATTCTGCTGAAATAATTTGTTCCCATTCACACTGTACATAATATCGTAAGGGCCTGTAGCGGCCATTTTGACTTTCCAATAACAGTATTTATCACCTATCTGGCATAATAAATGATATCTCTTAATAGAAATTATGCTTTCAGACAATATTTTACTCATACATCACTAATAACTGCATTTATGGTGCTCACTCCTGTGAATATTGCTTTCCCACATTGCATTGTGCATAATACTGTTAATGTCTCTGGCGGCCATTTTGAAAGTAAAAATACAGTATTTAACACAAACTTTAAACCTGAATGATATATTTCGTTAGAAAATATGTTTTTAAACAGTATCCCATTAATTTATCACATATATATGCATTTTAGTGATCACTCTTGTGATTTCTTTACCCCACTTTCTCATTGTGGATAATGCTTTTACGGCCTTTGGCAGCCATTTTGAATATCAAAATACAACAATCATCACATACATGGCATATTAATAATATATTTCGTTAACAATTATTTTTTTTAGTCAGTATTCCACTCGTTTAATCTTAATAATATGCATTTCAGTGATCACTCTTGTGAATTTTTTGGCCCCCATTGCCATTGTACGCAATACTGTTTGGGCCAATGGCGGCCATTTTAGATATCAAAATACAGAAATGTTTCCATTTATGACATAATAAATGATATATCTCGTTAGTAATGATGATTTGCATATATTACTTCGTTCATACATCGTGATTTTTTGCCGTTTAGTGCTCATTTTTGTAAAAATCAGTTTTCCCTATTCATATTGTACATAATAGAGTATACAATGGACTATGGCAGCCATTTTGAATATCAGGAAAATAAATATTTTGTAAAAAAATTATATTTTCAGAGTGTATTTTACTCCTGCCACACGCTTTCATGCATTTCATAGCCAATGTGCGGACAATTTTAGGATTTTTATGGGTAATTTGCATATTTTGGCGGCCATATTGGATTTTGCCAATTTGCGGAAAATGCTCAAGGTTACACGAGTGGCATCATCCAGATTCGTAATCAGCACCCTCGAATTGACAAGAAACCATCAAAAATATTGTATATATAAAAAACAAGGTTTGGTCAAGTTTCTATGGGGCCTATCCTGGACTAATAGTTTTTGTGGCTCATCTTACCCCAGAAGGTGGCTCAAACTTACCCCATACATGGGGCAAGTTGAGCCATTTGACATTGTTTTTTTCAAAGGTCACGATGACTTTCAGTGTTGGGGTAGAAAGTTATATATACTTGGAAAATATTTCAGAAGAATGAAATTTCAAGGCAAGGTACTTATTTCGACAAGATTATTAATCATATCAATTCTAACATGCAAAAAGCAAAAACTGTCACAACTTACCCCGCCTTCCCCTACATCCTGCTAAGAAAATCCGGATAAAAGAACTTTTTTCTAATAAATCTGATATAAATGGTTAATTTTAACCTGCATCAGAAGGTAGAAGGGTTACGTATCAAATAAATTTTAATAACAACTTGGGTTAAAATATCCAGGCCTATACGTAGTGTAAAACATAATTATGATGATTTTAATACAAAAGATTAATTGGTCAATCAGTTGCAACATTCAAGGATTTTCAAAAAATTTAGACTGGGTAATTGAGTTGATTTATGGATATCTGAACCTCCGAAAATTGTGCTTCATTACATAAAAAACATTCCACAAAGCTTAATCATAATCAAAAGAAAAAATATATTTCTGATTCCATGTTTTTTCTTGATATATTATTTGGTATCACAGTATATCGCAGTAACATAAAAATGAAGCCAAAATTACTTGACGTTTCTTATACAACAATGTACACTGAAATCATAATATGATTAGTTTCATCCACAAATTAATAAACTAATCCGGTTATGATAGTATTCATGGTATCCTGGACATATAGCTAACCCATCCCTGAGACCAGCTATCACCATCAGAGCCCAGATCTCTTCCAAAGCTTACTTAACTCAGGCCAGACTTCTCAGAATTGGAAAGTCTGCTGATGACATCTGTCGACTGTGTTCTGCTGGTCTTTGAAACTTTGTTTCATCACGACCAGCCACTGCGTCTATACGACTTGGCGTCATCAACCGCATAAAGGAAAATGACAATACCAGGCAATTTGTAGGTTTCTTTGAGACAGACCATCAGCATTTTCTAGAGTGTATTTCTTTTTCCCCCTGTGGACCTCAGCAATGCCAGTAAACCCAGCTCCACAAACTTTAGTCCACTTCATCCGCAACCTTCACACAACCCGCCAAAACCTCCTCAGCAACTTTCCCAGCTCTAACGACCCTTAGGAAGTGCTTACATTCTTCTACTTTTAAGGCCAGGTCACACCGCCCGAGCGTTGTTGGAGCGGTCGTGGAGCGGAGAGAGAAAAAAATCATCACCACTCGCTACCGTTCACCACCGTTTAACCAGGGGCGTCGATTCATTTTTCAGATGGGGGGGGGAATCATAAATCAACTTTCTAAAGGCGCTCGATCACACAAAACAAACAAACTCTCTTCCTTACATACACATGTATGACTCATGAGATAGAGACACATATCTCACTTAATGCGAGCTGAAATTTCTATATATTCTGACCTGAAAGCTTGATGTTGTTAGCATTTTTGGTACCAATGATTAAGCTGGGTATCTAAATAACAATACATGCGAGCGCGAAGCGCGAGCTGAAAATTTTGATATTTTAATCTGAAAAAAAAGAGTTTACTGGACTTTTTAATAAAGAACAAGAAATATATCCAACAAAAAATTATTGCATATCGAGGTGGTGGTTCTTTTGAGGTTTACAACTGAAAACGGGCCATTTTATTCACCTATTTGATCATGACAAGTATGGGTTTTTGCTACAGAAATGATGCGAGCGTGAAGCGCGAGCTAAAATGTTTTTATATTCCAATCTGAAAAGCGGACATTTTGAGCACGATTTTAGATAAAGAACAAGTTGTGTATCTCAATCTCGTTTGCTGATTTCTTTGTAACATTTCAATCTTATTCATTTTTTGCACATGCGAAATTATTGGGGGGGGGGGACAAAACGATATGTTTGCCCCCCAATATTTTCATTGGTGGGGCGATGCCCCCCCCCCCTCCACCCTGCCCCCAGGATCGACGCCTCTGCGTTTAACCAAAGTTGGCCTCCGTTAAGGCAACGCCGAATACGCTCGGCCACCGATGATGGTCCTTCCTACCGCTCCAAAAGTTTTGAGCTGCCCATAATATTTCGAGCGACGAGGAGCGGGCAATTTTTCGCTCCAGCAAAGTTGACTACAGCTCTAACAACGCCCAGTCAAAGTTTGGCACCGCTATACGAAAGTTCGTAAACGCTTTAGTCCGCTAGGCCAAAGCAGAAATCTTATTTCCTAATTCGCTGGCTCAACCGGAAATAAATATTTTCCTATTGAGCCTCTTTCTTTGCAAAAGAAATATACATTATATAATTAATATATTAGAATTATATTACCTTGAGAGGCACCGTACTTCAGCTGCAGGGACAAGACATTTTCTCTGCTCTCTCTCTCTCTCTTCTTTGACTTACATTTGTAATAAAACAGGAATCAGAAAAAAGGAAGTTATATACCTGGATTATCAAAAATGGTTAATTCATAGACATGGGTTTATTAATGTTCTTTGACATAAAAATTATATCTCCAGTTACCTTAAAGAAGTCATTCTACACAATAAGGCTCATTCATTAATTCAGCAATAACAAGCCACGAAACTGCAATTCATCAATACTCACTCAAATGTTGCGAATTTCGTGTAAAAACTGAAGGGAAATTGTAAATGACTTTTTAGAAGCGTGACTTGTCCGCTGCGTGCTGAAAACGGTCAATGATTCAAACTACTCTTACATGACTGCACACAGTTTAACTTTCCCGCCTCTCCAACTGATTTGCATACTTGGAATGCAAAGCACGTAACCAACAATAGGAAACATCATTATTTCCTAATTCGCTAGCTCAACCGGAAATAAATATTTTCCTATTGAGCCTCTTTCTTTGCAAAAGAAACATACATTATATAATTAATATATTAGAATTATATTACCTTGAGAGGCACCGTACTTCAGCTGCAGGGACAAGACATTTTCTCTGCTCTCTCTAAGTCAAGACTAAAGAACGGTTATGTTGTATAAAGGATATCAATATTGCTAGTTATTCATTTTTAATTCATATAGATAATCATTAAACAAAATTATCAAGTTATCCAGTAATTTATTACTGGGGTATCAATACTGGAATTATATGTTGAGATCAACTTTAAACCATTACAAAGATTTGCATAAATTTCAAATACCCAAATTTAATGAAACAAACATCTTATTTTTAAGAGATTCTTTTACATATCTGTCTTTAGAAGAATCTGATGCCCATCTGCCGTGCCTTTTAAATAGGCGATCTGGTACTCCGATTTAAGCTGCTGCCGTAGCACCACCCGCCCTCAGGCTATGTAACCCAAACTGTTTCGAGTTTACCCCGATAGCTTCTAGAACTTCTTTGTAAATCTCCCTGCATCTCGAATAGGACATCTTTCCTTTTCTGAGTTTGTAACAATTTTGAGATTTACAAAAGGTGAGAGGCCTGAACACAAAATCTTTTTCATCTCTAGATACAGATTGTGTACTCTCTAAATATCTTATATGTTAACTGGACATGTCGCTTTTCCAGTGGTAGAAACGATTACCCAGGCTCCTTCTCGAAATTGGTCAGTTTTACTTTTCTCAAGGAAAACTTTCATATGAGAGTCAAATAATTCAATGTCACTAAGCTTAATGTTGGAAAGTTCATCGAATCTTAAAAAAACCTGCATATGCTAACGATAACATAAAACAATTACGAAGATCTTTCACAGATCCAGAGTCAAACTTATGAACGATACTCAAAAGCATGTCAGGGGTAATAGGTTCTTTCCTATTCACCGGTCTTGCTAGGATTCTCTTGATCCCTTCTAAAATCAATTTCAAGAACTTAGATTCGCAAGGGTTACTTCTGTTCCTTGTATTAATTGATCAACTTGCCATTTTAAAGCATAAAAAGCTGTCTCTATTTTGCTATATGGAGATCCTCCATTGAACAAAAATATAAAGTACCTTGCAATGCTTTCTTGACATAAGTCTTGACATGACGTGCCACTGTTTTTACACCACGCATTCCATGCTTCTACTGCACGTTTATATTTCTTGACCGTGCTCTCTGCCGGAAAGCTTCTAGAACTCTCGTGAGTGTGTCTTTGAAGTCAATGTCCTGTATAAAATACAAAATGAAAGCAAAGAGGATACATCCTCCTCTGTGAAGATGAGTTTTCCATGAAAAACTGCCAGTGCAATCACTAATAATATATACATGTATATATTCATGTTGCTACTGCCAGTGCAGATGCAAACAGACAACACTTCACAATTAAGGAAAACCAGTGTTTAATTTTACACATTCTCCAGTGAGACAGTGTCATTCATAATCATCTCCAGTGAGATTCTGTCACTCATTCTATCTACCGTCTAAACGTAGACAAATTACTCCACTTTTGAATTTATCGGATCCGAAAACTGTATTTCTATTTCGACCCTGAACGAAAATGTTAGTTGGATCAGAAAACTTGATGATCTGACGGATAATGCTTGAAAATTTACTATTTCTTGAGAAAAGTAAAGGCCAAAAGGGTGCAGAATGCCAATTAGGAACCACAAGAGTGGCTATTGTTCTGCTTGCTTTAGTGTGTCTGATAGCTTTTGGCACCAATTTGATTGGGGGAAATAACCAATTATTATGATGTTCCCAGGACACTGAAAATGCATCTACTTTATTAGTCTTAGGGGATGCAAATTTGGAATTGAAATTCGGAATCTTAGCGTTGTGATTGTCTGCAAATCTATCAACTGTGTGTGGTCCCCAAAGTTTATCCATAAAAGAGAAAAAAGTTTTCTGAAACACCCCAATCATCAAAATCTATTTCTCTGCTCAAGGCATCTGCCTCGCGATTTTGCTTTCTCGGTATCCACTGTACCTCCATTACCATGATTACTATATTCATTTGATTACAGTATTCTGCTAAGTCAATACTCAGCTGATGAAGATAATTTTTCATACTGCCCTTCTTTATGATGTTCTCTACTCCAGTATCATCGGTGAATATCTTTACTGTCTGGTTTCTTATACTCTTTCCAAATGCATGTACTGCCAGTGCAACACCTTTAAGTTCTCTCCAAGTGGAACTTTTACCTTGCTCTTCTTTTGACCAGATGTGTTGGAATTTGAGTCCGCCACACTCTGCTGACCGAGCTCCACACCCGATGTGGCTGGCGTCTGAAAAGACAAGTATCTGCGGTATAGAATAATGCAAGATATTTCGATTATTTAAAGACTTCACATTATCTCTCCAGAAGAACAGTTCTTTTATGATATCATTTCGTGTGGATAGATTAATTTCTTTGTCCCAGTGTTTGCATGAGGCAACAGCAATTGAAGAAAATCTAGTTCTCAACTGTACGATCTGCCCAGTTACAGCTACACTGTTAGAAAAAATAAAAGAAGTTCCTGCAGCAGAGTCTCGAGAACACCTGTAATCTTACCGAATTGCGTAATAATCATTCTGTAAATTCATAAAACAAGAATTTTTCTGCAATTTAACAGAACAGGTCTGTTTAAAAAGGGGAAAAGGGTGTTTTATTCAAGGAAATTTGTAAGATTCCATACATCAAATACCAATTTCCTGTAAGATTACGCAATTCGGTAAGATTACAGGTGTTCTCGAGACTGCTGCAGGAACTTCTTTTATTTTTTCTAACAGTGTAGCAAGGAAATAATTTTACCTATAAAGGCCGCTAACTTTCTAGCGGTAGTGTGTGGTAATTCTGTGATCATATCGTTTATGCTATCTAAACTATTGACAATTCTACGATCTGATGCATGTATAAAGTGCCACTTTTAGAATCCCAAGTTAAACCAAGCCAATCAATTTTCTGAGTAGGTATCCATACTGACTTCTCTACGTTAGGCACTAAACCTGCATTCAATAAGTCATTTCTGACTGCTGTGGCAATATCTTCACATTCTTGAAAGGAGGATGCTCTAATCCATCCATCATCTAGAAATACAACTACAAAAACATGTTTGTTTCTCCAATGCTTGACAAGAGGTCTAATTGTTTTAGTGAAAATATATGGAGCAGAGGACAAGCCAAAAGGAAGTACCTTAAAAGAGAAATATCTAATTCCGTTGAAGTTCCAACTGAAACATAAATATTTACAATGTTCTTCAAATATATCAATATGGTGATATCCCGGCTTAAGGTCAAAGGAAACCATGTAGTCACCCTTTTGAAAGTATTCCAGTGCTACATTCCAGTCTCCAAAGCATACCTTTTTGTTTCCAAACGTATTGATTAATATATCTTAAATCTAAGATAAGGCCCTTCTTGCCAGAATTTTGAACAGAAACTGTAAGAGGGTTGACGTATTCTGGAACAGAACTCACTTCGGAGATCAAATCTTTATTCAATAGTTCAAGAACAGCTTCAGAAACGAAGTCTGTGTGCTCAAGGGCTGATTTGTTATTTTGAAACACTTTTGGAGGGGGTGTCTCAAGAAAGGGTATCTTATAACCAAATTGAATCATTTTCACTACTTCTTCTGTGGCTCCTATTAATTTCCAGATGTCAACGTTGGCTTTCATTATTCCTTTAACAATGGGTTCAGCTCTACCTTGTTCGTATTCAAAATAGTTGATTCTGTGATCTTCTATTTCATACCGATTCATCTCTCCCCTCTCCGATTCCAGATCTCTTTCGACTCTTTCGCTTAATTCAGGTATTGCTGAAAGACAAGAATCCAAGCAAACATACTGATATCCAATGAAAGCAAAATAAATTGTGCTCATTGCATGCATGCTTTTAATTCTTATAAGAGTATCAATTTTCCTGATTACTATAAGACCCATACAACGTGACAGTATTTCTCAGCATAGGATTTGCCTTCTTAAGGTCTATCCAATAATCATTTTAAAATGAAAGATATAGGTTTTACCGTATGATTATCTGTGAGATTCCGATTCGACCCACCGTCTACATTCAAACAATTAATTCACACCAATGGTACCACGTACTCACACTAATGCTATAGGATTATATCCAGAGGAATGCTTCAAACATGTCTAAATTGTCAAAATTATGCTTACCGAATCCGGTATCTTTAGAGGCCTGTGCCTTCTTTGGTGGGTTTGGTATTCGGGCAATTCCTCCTCCAATGTCCCGACTTGCCGCAACCGAAGCATAAGTCGAATGGTCTCGATGTATGAACCTGGTTAAATTGAGGTCGACCTTGTTGCATATAGCTACGAAAAGTAGCATCAGGATTAGGGAAAGTTTCCTGAGGCCGACGTTGGGATTTGTAGGGTGTAGCCTTGGACCTGTTAATCTTCGTTCTCCTACGTTTTGAAGCTGCTCTGTTTTGAGCAGCTCTGATTTTCTTGTCGTCATCGGAATCACTTGCGAGTTCCTCCGATAAGTACTCATCAACCACCTTCCAACCATCTTCAGACTTGTCTGCAATCCTAATGAGCTTGTTACGCTTGAGGATATCATCTTCTACTTTCTGAAGCTCTAATCGCGGAAGCATTATCTCCCTTCTTGATCGCCTTCGTCGCAGTTTGGACAAGCTCAAGTTGGGAATTGCTGAATTCAAATTGAAGCTTGTTACCTTTGAATTTGAAATTCACTTTAACTGATTCAATTACTATAGAGGTAGCTTCTTTTTGAGAAGCTATTGCTTGGTCAACGTAATCCTTAAATCCACCCACAGCCTCTTATATAATGGCCGATATATTATCAGCGCTGATGATTTGAAATTGTTGCCCTTAATTGTGGGTTATGATTTACCGAATTCTTAGTTACTGGGACTGAGTCCACATTAGGCGATAAGTTATTATCAGGCTTTCTAACAGAGGAAGGTAATGAACCCAAAACAAATGCATCGGAGGATTCCGCCATAATATGGCTCTTACCCAATGTACAGTTGCCCGGCCGCTGATTAAATTGGTGGTTGTAAGCGTTTTCCGAGAGGACACGGGATTGCTGGAACGATGCATTCATCCATTCATTGTTAAATAATAGCAATGAATGGATGAACTTTTGTCTACCAGAGCAATTGTGGCGAGTACAATGAGTAGCTGCATAAATAGTACACTCTCTTTGTCATCATGATCATAGTGTTAAAACCCGTCGAGCCGACGCCCGCATGCGCAGAACTCCACTCTATCAACGCTCGAGTCACCGCTAAACTAACGCTCGCGACCGCTCGCCACCGTTAAACCAACGCTAAAGCTACGCTGGGTTCAGCGCCGCACTGCTCAGGCATTAACGCCCACAGCCACAGCGGTGATAACAACCATTCCTGAAAATAAAATCTAATTATATATTCTTAAAATGATGACAACATAATGATTTTCTAATAACAGTTAATATATTCAAAAATTGTTTTTAATTGACATCATTTCATTTTGTTTTGTGAAACAAAAAAAATCATCGTTAAACGTAGTATTAGTGGTGTTATGAGCGAGCAACGATTACAACACTTCATGGTATTTAGGTATAAATAATAAAAATAGAAATTTATCGTCGTCAAGACAATTCTCCATGAAGTGCAGATAGCCGCAGTGGTGATTACCATCATTCTTTGTTATAATTTGAAATTATTATTTTTTTTACAATGATGATAACATAAACTTTGGGTGACATCATATTTTTTTTATAAGAAGAACTCGTGATTCTACATACCGTTGTATTAGTGGCATTACGAGCAAGCACCGAGTAGAACACATCATGCATGCCGCCTATAGGCATATCGATCGTCACAGATCTCAGGGTGTTTGAGGAGCACATAAATTCAGCCAGGTCTTCTGAAGCAGTCCGTCCACATGGCCTTCTAACTACCAGATTGTCCTATATAGCATGCACAGTATTTATGAGAAAACTGAACGTCATAATATGTAGAGACAATCAAAGTTAAATTTCATTTGATAGTTCAATATCATATATCGTCTAATCTTTTTTTATTGTTTCGCGTGTCCTTCATGAACATTTACCAAAACCAATGCGAATGAAATATTTTCAAAAATTATCAGTGGCTATAAAGCAAAAATAATAACAATGATAATAATAACAATACTAATAATCTGAACATCCCCAAATCCTCCAAATGATTATGTATTTGAAATATTTTCTTATCCCAGTTCTTCTGATAAAGTGGTACAATAGGAGATCAACGATGAAAATTTTGAAACCTAATGCAGCAACGAACCTATATTTGAAATTTTATTTTTGTAGTACTTCTTAGGTTAGGGACTTTTGTAGATAACATGGTGCCCTTGCACACAGTACCAAAATTGTAATTTGAATGATGATTCCTGTGAAAAATAATTTTTAGCATGTGTGAAACCAAACTAGAATCACGAACGCTAATCACAACCACGAATTCAAATTCTACTCCGGAGGTGAATTCCATTTAAGTTCACTCAAATTACTTTATGAATTTTACGTCTGAACGGGTCTTGAGGGGCGGACCTTACGTGACCTTTCAAGCACCGATTCTCATGTGAAAAGGCCAATGGATATACTCCCTTGGCAAGAAAACATTCTAACCGATTTACTCCATTATTATAAACCTTACAATTTCTATGAAAGCGCAGAGGTGTCAATATATATACGATCAAAAATACCCTTACCCGGAAAAATTGCAACAAATGATTTTTCAACTGTTTCTGGTAGTATTTGACATCAGGATTAACATACTAAGAATCTAGCAAAATCCGCATATTACGGGAAAGTAGTTATTTCACAGTTTTCTTTACTATTCTGAAAGCTCAATTAGCCGTCAATTAGCTTTTTGGCATTCTGCAAAGTCACTTAAGTGCCCATTTCCTTATTTGGCAGGGTTGCGTTGCGCGCACTTAAAATAGTACGCGTTATGACCGCGCGAAGACTTAATTGACTACTTACGAGACTTTTGGCGGACTTTCAAGTGGGGAAAGAAGAGGTCCATTAAGTCTCATCATATCTTGCGAAACATGCTAAATGTGTCTTTCATTTCGTATAAATATCACCAAATCGGTTTGATACTGCGACCAAAATTAGGAGGAAGGAAGAGAATAAAGGAGAGAGGTATAAAAAGGGAATAGAATAAAGGGGGAAAGGTGTTATATAGAAACAAGTAAAATAAGGAATAGGGACTATATTTGGTAATAAAGAAATTAGAAAAGATGGAAAAGGGAAGCAAAAATTGTGTACTTATAGGGGAAATATGACTTATTTTTCTTTTATTATTAGCATCATAAACTATTTTGTTTTTGTACATTATTTTGACAATAATGAGATCGCCAAATCAAGGTGCAAGATGCAGCAATGTTCAGGGGTGAATTAATCCTTTTCTTTCTGACAATGAAAAAATAAGCATAGACCCCTTTAGTATTTAAACGAATATAGAATCAAATACAAAATAAAAAAAACATAGTGAGTGATATGCCATCGTTTTTCCTTTTTTTTTAATTATGCTTGTTTGATTTCTAAAATATTTGTATTAAAATCAACTTTTTGTTGAAGGAGATTTCTCATATCAATGAAAAGTATGTAGTTTTTAAAATAAGTAGGAATTACTTAAACAAGAACACCCCCCTATCATGGCCCCGAAACAGAGGCAAATAAAATATTGTAAAAAAACAAAAGAAAAAGAAAAGAAAGCTACAAATGGATTCGAATAGGGGGATGTGAAAATCAGAACGCGTTCGAAAAAAAGAGAAAAGCACAAAGGTACAATAAATGAGAAAGGGAAAAGACATCAGTTAGATTCAACAGCATAACGAACCTCTAATCTCTGATGCAAATGCTTTTAGCATTATTTTTCAGCAAAAATCCTTTGTATCAAGATCGTGGTGCAGTGCACCTGCAGCAGCCGGGCGCTGCGCTACAAGCCTGCAAAGTGAAGAGATACTGCACGCAAGGAGGAAAATTTACGTTGTAAGAGCGCATTTGATTGGCTAATTCGGCTCAGTAGGGGAGTGGCCTAAAGGGACTTAATTGAGCGCTAATAGAGTTTTCAGAATACGAATTTGGAGGTACATTAGCGCTTTATTAAATAGGTAACTTAAAAGGAAATTTAAGTGGAAACTTACGAGACTTTTCAGAATACCCCCCTGGTCATGAAATACGCAGTGCGCAACGCGCAACCCCCATTCGCGGTGTTAGGGAGGAAGACAACACGAAATTTGGTATTCTGAAAATGGTGTGAGCTAAAATTTTGTTCAAAGATAACACGAACATTTAACACTGCGTTAAGGAGAGGTTAAGTTTGGGATGACGATACGGACATATACTATTGTCTGGCAGAATTTACTGTAAGTTTGTTTCATTTTTCCAGCTTTATTATTCCATCTACCTTTCTCTCTACTAACAAGGATTAAACAACATTTTCTTGGGAATTTCCTGTGAAAATACACATCACATCATGCATCTTTAATTTGGATTACTTAAAATCATCATATATATGCTCATGAGTTATATATTTGGTTACTTTTTGCCATAATATAAAAAAAGCCAGGAGAGAGAGACAATGTAAAACGTCTGAAAAAACACAAACAGAAATTAAAAATAATGAAATTGGCGATCGGAAAACTTCTATAATAATATCATGCACAAACTTTTTATCTTTTTTAATGGTTATAGTTCCAATGATTACACTTTTTTAACTCTCAATGCTGTTAGGTTATTCTTTATTTAACTATCTCGCCAGTCAATCTATATGCTTCGGATGGGGGGGGGGGGGCAAAAGTGATTTTTTGGCTGATCGCTATAAGCATCAAATTTCGATAATGAAAGAAAATACAATTTTGTATATTTGATACTTCTATGTCAGGTTTAATTTTTCTCAAAGCGCTTTTCATGATTTTCAAAATTTACATTGCATATTTATTTTTTTCCAGTTCTCAAAATTATTGGGCATGTATAGAGTAGGCTTGCCCCCATATTTTAGAGGCGATCGTCCCCTGCCCGCTCCACAATCGATCGAGGCTTCTGTCTCCTGTCTTAATTTCGGATCCATGCTGTCTGAAATAATCAATTCTTATTTGTCACAATCACCCCTACCCCTAACGTCTCTTTCTAGCTCTATTTTTTTTTAACTGTATGTGCTTACAAAATGATGTCACCGAGCGCGCACTCCCCTTTTCCCTGAAAATTTAACGCGATTTGTTTCTTAAAGGGGAATCTAGCCTTGGCCATAAAATGCTGTGTTGAGAAGGAGAAAAATAAATTAAACAGAATGGTGAAAGTTTGAAAGAAATTGGACAAGCAATAAGAAAGTTATAGCTGTTTTAAAATTGAGATCACTAATACTATGTAGATTTCAAATTGGCAACTGGGTAAGTAAATTATGACAAGGGGCAAGGACAACTTTCCCATAGGCCATGTACTTTATTATCAGGGATTTGTGGTTTTCTCCTAAGTACCCATTCCCCTGGGGCAGTAATCTAAATATAACCCATGTAGTATACTCTTTTATGTCCTCATGAAAGAAAAAAATAATTTGAAATAAAAATTTTGGGAAAAATGACATTTTAGCCATAATATGTATTGGAGTAGTGGAAGAGTAGTCCTTGCCTTACATCACTATGACATCCCATATGCGGCCAATTTGAAGTCTCCATGGGTATAGTGATTACCAATATTTACAACTTTTAAAAATTCATATCTTTCTTGTTGTTTGTCCAATATTGTTCAAACTTTCACCTATCAACTTGTCTGATTTTTCTTTTCCTTATAAAAACAAGTTTTTATTTGGGTTGGATTCCCCTTTAAACAGCGCATTTGATTGGATTAAATAGAAAGTCAAAAGGGGCCTAAGCTTTCGATCCTAGCAGAATCTTCGTCGGAGGCAAAATGACCCCATATTTTGCCTCCGACGAAGATTCTGCTAGGATCGAAAGCTTAGGCCCCTTTTGACTTTTTAATTTACTCCATTGGCTCCTTTTTTTTTAGATAAGCAGTTTTCAGCAGCTTCTTTTTGCCTTGGATTAAATAGATGCAGAGTGGGAGAAGCCGAAGATAACACGAAATAATACCGTGTTTACGCTTAATCGGCAATCGGCATTTGGTTCAGAACCAAAAGCCGATGCAGAATCTGCTTTTTGTTTACACTTAGTAAAAAAGCCATTGTGCATCGGCTCACAGTTCAGAACCTACTACTTTATTGGTGCAAATTGCCGGTTCTGAGCCGCGAGCCGATGCAAGTTACTCGAGTTTACACGCTGTGAAAAAGCCGATGCTGCATCGGCTCGCGGTTCAGAACCTCGAGCCGATTCAAATGCCGATTAAGTGTAAACACAGTATAAGATTACACGCAGATAACACGTCTTTCAGAATACTGATTTAGAGTATGTTAGGGGCGTGTTAAATCAGAGAGATAACACGATATTTAACACCAAAGTTTACACGATTTTCAGAATACCGCCCCTGAGCAGTTTAAAATATATGCATCCAAACATTTTTTTTCGATTCTTTTAATGTACTCAATCACTCGCTCATCAATGGGATCTTTATTTAGAAAAAAAATATCCACTTAAGACTTAACCCCTGACTTAATCTCCCGGGGTATTTTGATTCTTGTCATTCGGGGGGGGGGGCATTATGGCCCCCATCAAGATCTCAGCCGCGGTCTCAACGAAAATTTGCATGATGGTAGAGAATGACGCATTGGTAAATTTCACTGAATTCGTATTTTTTTATATTCTATGTGAATTAATTATGCTAATTTAATCATGAAATCATACTTTTTGTTCTGATTCACTAAATAAAGCTCCAAGAATGCCATTTTTGGTGAAAATATTCTTTATGATGAAAAAAATATGGTACCAGACCGATATCTTATGCATTTTATTTTTTTGAAATTTCTTCTGTATTTTCTTTATTTTTTTATGGAAATCGTTCCAGACTTAATTTTGATCATAAAACAAGGCAAAATTAATTAAGTTTAATCAGTAAAAGTAGAAATAATGATACATTTATGAATTTTGACTAATTACACAATTTGCATAGGATTTTTAAATGAAATGACGTGAAATCTGACATGCATTTACATAATGTTGCGTAATGTCGTAACCGCGTACCCGAGCGTCTCCAAATTTGGTCTCAAAATTTGCGCGAGACTTGAAAGTAAAAAGTCAGTGAGCGACGAGGTCAAAAAATTTGGGCAACAGATATATCGCCAAAATTGTCGGGGGGGGGGGGGAGCATTATGGCCCCCCGGGGAATTAGGGTTAAGCATGAGTTAACTCATCCAGTGGCCATATACAGTGCGTATCAAAAAAAAGTTTACACTTTGAAAAAAATCCTGTAAAATTATACATTTGTATTATTATGAAGATTTTTCCACATTTTAACATTAGTACAGATCCATTAAAGCAAATGACGATATAACTGTCGAAAAATATTTCCGCTTGAGTGAGCACCACTTACTTTTGAAAAGTTAGTGAAAAATGATTTGCGCAGAACTTTGAAATAGTTATGCGAATAAAAGTAGAACTTAAACATGAAGAAAAGTGGAATTTAGCTAGTAAAATTGATTTAAAGATATTTTTTAACCTTTTTGACTTGTTTCCTTGCCCACAAACACTTCAAAGTGTGCGTTGCGCCCCACCCCACTCCCCCACACACCGAGGCCATCGTGACGATATTTGCTTTACACTGAGCTGTGATTTACATGGAATGGCTTAGGCTTTATTTTCATTTTGTTAATCAGTATCGAGCTTGGAAAATGTGTGAAGAAATAAGTATTAAATGAAAAATGAAACGTAAACCCACTTTCAATGATAAAAACTTCGTGAAAAAATGCTGGAGATGTCTGATATAAACTTTTGTTCAGATTCAGTTATGTCCTCAGATCCAGCTGGCACTAAAATGGTAAAGGTTGTGCTTACTAAGTGTTGAAATTTCAATTTGGGTGGCAAAATTGTTACAGAATGCTTGAATGTGTCCGTTTTTATTTCAATTGACTAAAAATTGCAGGGAAATGTATGAGAAATGTTTCGCAGGGCAAGTTTGATTTCGCCCTTCCCCTTGACACAGCGTAAAAATGAGCATTTCTGCGCAAACAGATTTCTGCCATGTCTGCGAGCTTAACAAAAATGGACAGCGCTCACTCAGGTGTAACATTCTGACAAAACCTTTACTTTCATTGGATAGATGAGACCGAAACCAAAATTATATGTGAAAATTTTACCCACATGTTGTATATTTTTTCATTCCCAGGGCTTTTTCAAAGTGTAAACTTTTTTTGATACGTACTGTATATTGTATTGTATTTACCAGTTGTGAGAATTATGTTTTCTATTGGGCAATTGTCTGTTGCCCTCGCTTTCTTAACTTCCTATACCTTGTATACCTCTGAATAGTCGTTCTGACTGCTCTCTCACACTCTCTCTTCAGACTCCACCTTCTTTTATCTCTCCTGACTACCACACACTCTCTCTTAATTCTATCAATTTTCTCCCGACTCTCTTACTCGGTCATTGCTTTGTTTTCCTCTCTCTATTTTTCTTTTATAAAGTGCTCATTCTATTTAATTAATTTGATATTCAATTGTAATACGTATTTGAAATTCTTGCAGGCCATCTATTGTGTAAACATTGTTACTAAATTTCAGAATTTCTGCTATCGTAGTAATGTTTTGTATTTTAATCATTTTATATACATGTCGTACTCTTCAAATCATTTTGTATCTGCTTGCTTGAGATTACGATGATGAATACCATTATTAAGATGGCCGCCAGTAACTGAAAATTGAATATAACTCACCCATTATCAACCCTAAAATCTTAATGCGGTTCATACTCCATGGTCCATTGGGTAAATGAATTCATTGATACAAGTTAGAGTAAATATAAGCACTCCAGGGTACCAGGAAAATCCAAGATGGCGCCCAAAATAGCTGCCGAAGGCTAAAAATTCCACAATTCATCTTTTACTCAAGTGGCTTTAATTTGGTTTAAATTCAATGGTTCTAATGGTGAAGAAGTACATCGGGACAAGTTACAAGGACAGATAGTGGTCTGGTGTGTCCAAAAATCCAAGATGGCTTCCAAAAATTGAGTTTCAAATGGCTGTTAATACTTAAAAAAGAAATAGCTCATATCATATCCACCTGGAAGATGTGATTTTGGTGTCTAAACCATGGTTTCAATGGTCAAATAATACATTGGGACAAGTTACAAGGACAGTCAGTGGTCCGGTATGTTAAAAAAATCCAAGATGGCTTCCAAAAATGGCGTAAAAAATGCTTTCTACTTAAAAACCCCAACATATAACGTTTTTCAATATTCGGGAATATGATTTTTGCGCCTACATGTATACCGTTGTTAAATGGGTCAAATAATACATTGGGATTAGTTACAAGGACGATGGGTGGTCATCCAAGTGTGTCCCAAAGTTCACGGTGGCCTAAAATAATAGTATAAATTAGCAGCTGGTATTTACAAATGGACATAGTTCATGTAATATCCGTCAAGGGCATGTGATTTTGATGTCTAAACCATGGTTTTAAAAGTCATAAAATTAGTAACAAGGACTGTCAGTGGTCCCGTATGTCGAAAATCCAAGATGGCTTCCAAAGACCGGAGTCTAAAATTCCTGCTGTTCCTTTAAAAATAGACATACTTCATTTAAAATCAACGAAGGAGATGTGATTTCGGTGTTCACACTATGGTTTCATGATTAAGTAATGCGTTTGGACTGGTTACATTGATCATATGCAGTTGTCCAGTTTGCATAAAAATCTAAGAGGGTTTTCAAAAAGGCATCTAAAAGGACTCATACCACTCAATAAAGGTCAGCATTCTACAAAATCTATCTGTAAGAAATAATATAGGTGTCAAACTCTGGTATCAGGGTCAAATAACACATTCAAGTAACAAGGTTGGTTAGTATTATATTTTGTCCAAGAAATCCATGCTGGATTCTAAAATTTCATCAAAATGGGTGCTGTTACCCACCCATGAAACAATATGATGAATTATCACCATGCATTTAAGTGTAGACACCAATAAGGATATTGTTTGAACTATGTCAATATGGAAGTAACAGCAGTCACTTTGGAACCAATTTTTTTTAAGCCAACTTGGTTTTTAAGGCAAAATTGATAACTGCATATCATGGTAACCAGTCCCAAAGTATTTTTTGACCATTGAAACCCCGGTGTAGATACCAAAATAACACCCCCAAGTAACAACAGTCATTTAAAACCCCAAATTTTAAAGTCACCTTTTTTGACATATCTGACACCTGACTGTCCTTTCAACTTAATCCAATATATATTACTTGCCCTTGAGAATCTAGTATTTACACGGAAATCATACATCCAATGTGTATTTCGAAAAAAAAACTATATACTTTTAAGCAACAACAGTCAATTAACACCCCATTTTTTTAAGTCACCTTGGATTTTAAACATACAGACAACTGACTGGTTCTTGTAAACTACCCTAGGGTATTACTTGACCCTCAATTTAAACCATGCTTTAGACACCAAACTCATTTTCCTCAGACAGATATTAAACGCAATGTGACCTTTATAAGTAACATCAGACATTAACTGACTGTAATTATAACTTGTCCTTATATATCGTTTGACCCTTGAAGCTATATTTTCGACACCGAAATCATATCTTACAGGCCAATATGAAATAAACTACAGTTGTGCTCAGAAGTATTCATACCCCTTAGAAAATTATATTTTTTTTGCATTTTTAAGAAAAATAAGAGTAGAAATGGAGTCAGTTACAAATCAGTCAAATACATTTAGGCATTATGTACAAAAGCATGCCATTTTTATTTTCACCTCATTCGCTTATTAAAAGAATAGATAACTTTCTAGTATCCCTAAATAAGACCTCAAAATAGCCAATCTGGAATAAAATTATTGGAAATGGTTTTCAAGTGATTTGAGTAGGTATGGGTGTCAACATTTACTAAAAAAAGTTAGGAGGAATAAGGGTTGGGGAAAGTTTTTTTCAAGGTCAAAGGTCAATGACCTTTTCATATATACTGTATAATGGTATCTCTGAGATGGAAAGGCGCAGGTTGGTGATAATGGTGTCAAAATGCACAAATTTTTAGCAGAATAACAAATAAAATAAAATTAGGTACCTAGCATGCACATTCACCGATAAAATTCAAGGTCAAAGCCTTTCAAAGGTCAATGACTTATTATATACCATACTGTATATTGGTATCACTGAGATGATAAGGTACAGACTGGTGATCATGGTGTCAAAATGTACATATTCTTACAAGAAGATAAAATAGAATAAATGTGAGTACCTAGAATGGACATTCACCAATAAAATTAAAGGCCAAAGCTTTCAATAGGTCAATGACCTTTTTACATTATATATATATCATACTGTATAATGGTGTCTCTGAGATTAAAAAGACACAGGTTGGTGATCATGGTGTCAAAATGCACAGATTCTGATCAGAAGATCAAATGAAATAAAATTAAGGACATAGAATGCACATTCACCCATGAAAATTTAAGGCCAAAGGTCAATGACCTTTTATACATTATATACCATATTATAATGGTATCTCGAAGATAAAATGGCGCAGGTTGGTGTTCTTGGTGTCAGAATACACATATTCTTACAGGCAGATTAAATAAAATGAAATTAAGTATCGACAATGCACATTCACCCTTAAAATTCAAAGACAAAGGTCAATGTCTTTTTTGACATTAGATAATAATAATAATGGTATCTCTGAGATAAAACACCGGAGGTAAGTGATCTTGGTGCCAAAATGCAAAGATTTGTACAAGAAGATTAAATAACACCAAAATGAATATAAAGAATAAACTTTCACCATTGAAATCCAAGATCAGATGGAATATATTATATATATATATATATATATATACATATGATTTTTATCTTAAGTAGCAGCATTTAATGCATCATAATATCTACATCAAGGTTGTTGTGTCTTTTTCTTTCCAGCGATAGGCCACTCACATCAATGCTATAATAAATACTATTAACTATTAGCTTAATCTTCTGAAAATGGGTAGGATAGGTCTAACTCTCATGTCACAGCTAGCATCATCTGAGAGCATTTCCAAACAGCAGAGGGATGATGATGAAGTGAAGGCCATCATTAGAGCTGCATGTACCTCAACTTCAACAAAGATGAATTTCCGTATTATTATTAATTACCTCTCATCGCGAGCTGCCAGAATCTCGAGATGCTAATGCTGCAGGACAAAACTTAATATCTGCTCTCTGCCGTACGTCACCCAGGATGATATATCTACTAGGTATCAGTTTGTACAAGGATCATATATTTGGTCCAGAATAACTGAGTGTTATCATGCACAAATTAGGCATATGATAATGAAATTCAAAGGAGATAATAGCTTAAAAGTACACATCCGTCGACCTAACAAAACTCCTACAGCACCACGTCCAGTTCTTGAGAATCAAGCTATGCAACCTATCAGTAATAATATCAGTAATAATATACACCCTGGTCTGATAACGTTATTAGGCTTTCATTGAATGGGCCAGATCAAAGTCCTGAAATGTCAGGTTTTCAAGAGTTTACTCTTTGCTGAAGTTGAGACACTTAACTTTACTATGACAAAATTTACTATGACAAAAGCTGCAGCTCTAATAATTGCCTTATTTTAATTCTTCATCATTGTCCCTGGCTATATGAAAATGTTCTTGGATGGTGCTTGTCATTAGAGTGTTATATATAAGAATAATTTTAGAAGAATTGTAAAAGCAATTACATTCATCTATTAGTTATTTCCCTTTAAGGATAGCCAAGAATTGTAAAGAACATTCAAGAATGTCTTTTTATTATGCAGGCCTTGCCTATTTAAAGGCCAAGGAGTTGTATTGTTATTTCTGAATAGAGATTAGGAACAATAGGCTTAGCTATGTTATTGACACTGTTGATTTCAATGAGGTCATTCAAGAGTGTTCTGGATTTTGACTGCTCCTGAAAGGAGAAAGTTCTTTTGGAAGACAATTCTAGAAGCTTGTAGATTAGTCGAAATTTGAGAATGATCTAGAACACTTGTAATTAGTATAAAAGCTGCAGATTTTTCAAGATGATCATCACATCATTAGATCACTTCATCATCACACCATCACATCATATGAGAGCAGGAGATCACTTCACCAGATCAGATCAGAGCAGTTTAAGCATCAATGAACTGTTTGCAGTTATTTTGAGAGAGAAATTATCAGTTCTCATCGAGATCATCAACATCATCAACCTGTTCAATGAACACGCTTCAACCCATGGATTGCTGAAATTGACTGTTAATCATCATCAACATCGTCTTCACGGACATTTCAACTCGTTGCAGTGACTCTTATTATTCATCGGACTTCAACATCAGTTTCATCATCGCCATCATTGTGAATTTTCGCCAGTCAACTGGGATTTTTATCATTTGGATTATTACTTGGATATAGCATCATCACTTCGGGATTTTACATCGGACACTTCAAGAGATTTATGTAAGATCATTATTTGTTTTATTTATGTATAATTATTTCCTGTAATAAAAAAAAGAGGAAATTAAAAATCAATTTACTTGTTATTTGTTGCAGTATCGTAACAAATAATTTTGGGGGCTTGTCCGGGAAACGAAAACCAAATTTGTACGAGCCAAGGCAATTTGAAACGAAAACCAAATTTGTATAAGCCAATTTGAAACTAAAAACAGTTTTTCAGGAAACGAAAGCCAATTTGAGACGAAAGTCAATTTGAAACAAAAGCCAATTTGAATTGGAAACATTTTGGAAAGTTCTAGAATATACTGTACTGTGTTATTACGTGCTTGTATTTGTGTATATTTCACTATGGCTACATTCGATGTTGAAGAATTTCTTGCAATGACAGAATTGTCATATGATCATTTGAAGTCACTGAAGAAAGATGATTTGATAACAGTTTGTGATCATTTGGGTGTATCTCTAGCCCCAGGTTTAAAGAAGGTAGAGATAATTGACTTATTAGCTAGTCACATGAAGCTTACAGAGGAGTCTGAAACTTCTATTACTATGTCAGAGGATGCTCAGATCCAACTAGCAAAAATAGAATTGGAAAAAGAGAAAATAAACATTGAAAAGGAGAGAATGAGATTGGAGTACCAGTTAAAGTTGAAAGAAATGGAGTTAGCTCATGCAAATACTATTTCCGCTAAAGATAAATCTCCCCAAGGCTTTGATGTGGCGAAAAACATTCGCCTTGTGCCAAAATTTGATGAAGAGGGAGTTGATACATATTTTGTGTCATTTGAAAAAGTGGCCAAGAGACTGAATTGGCCCGAGGAATACTGGACTCTTCTCCTTCAAAGTGTTTTTGTTGGAAAGGCTGCAAAAGTCTATTCTTCACTCTCTGAAACGCAATCATGTGACTATGCTACAGTAAAAGAAACAATTCTCAATGCATATGAGTTAGTACCAGAAGCGTACAGACATAAATTTAGGAACATGCAAAGACAATCAGGCCAGACATATGTTGAATTTGCTAGGGAACAAGAAATGATGTTCGATAAGTGGTACAGATCACTGAAAGTTGACAAAGATTTTGTTCACCTTAGGGAAGTTGTCCTCCTAGAAGAATTCAAAAAGAGTCTTCCTTTTGGCATTAAATCTCACTTAGGTGACCACAGAGTTACTGAAGTCAGTAAAGCAGCCATAGTAGCTGATGAATTTGAGGTCACACATAAGGGTAGTGGAGATAGGCCTCCTTTCAAGAATTATTGGAAAAAGAAAGGTAAAGGGTCATTTGAATCCCACAATAAACCTAGTGAGGGAAAATATGCAAGCAAGGACAAAGACGCTAACAAGAATCAGGCTAGTGGGGGCACAGAATCAACCAAAAGGTCTGGGAGTCGTAGTTCCAAAATTTGTACTCATTGTCATAAATCGGGACATTTGAAAGAATCATGTTGGAAATTGGTTGGAATGCCAACCAAAACTAAGAAAGACATGGGTTTTGTCAAGCAAACAAGTGTTCCCTCGATGGAGTTTGTTCCATCAGAGCCCAATCAAGATGTTGAGAGTGTTTCTCTGGTATTTGCTGATAAAGTCAAACAGGTTGATGAAACTTTTAGAAGTTTTTTGCATGATGGTGAAGTATCCCCTTGTTCGACTGGTGCTGCTGGTAGGTCAGTGGTGATCCTTAGGGATACAGGGGCTGCACAGTCCCTGATGGCGCCAGGTGATTCGGCTCTTCCTCTGGAGAGTTCAGAAAAGGCCAACGTCTTAGTTCAAGGTATTGGCCCAAATTTCATGTCGGTCCCTTTGCATAAGGTCGACTTAAAGTGTGACCTAGTTAGTGGTCCTGTGACTGTTGGTGTCGTTCCAGAATTACCCATGAAAGGTGTTGATTTCTTGTTAGGTAACGACTTGGCTGGAGATAAAGTTGTTGCATCTCCAGTGGTTTCGGAAAAGCCCGTTGAGGTAGCTGAAACTGAATTGTTGCAGGAAGATTTTCCAGGGATTTTCCCGGATTGTGTTGTTACTAGGTCTCAGACTCGTAGAGCTGAAAAGGATGATGCGGAATCTGCTGATGTAGAGGAGAGTACTGATGTCTGGTTAGCTGAAACCTTTTTCAAGGATTTGAATGGGGATAGTGTTGAAGGCTCTGTTGCTAACAATGATAGTTTGTTTAGTAAATCCTCCCTAGTACAGGCACAACAGGCAGACCCAGAATTAAAAAGCTTGTCACAAAAAGCATGTTCTGAGGCTGAGGCTGATAAGGTTCCTGAGTGCTTTTATGTCAAAGATGACATTTTGATGAGGAAATGGAGACCTCCCCGGAGACCAGCTGATGAAGATTGGTGTATAATTCACCAGGTTGTAGTTCCTCCTTGTTACCGCACAGATATTCTGAAAATGGCTCATGAGTTACCTATGGCAGGTCATGTCGGTATTCGGAAGACAGAAGATAGAATTATGAGGCATTTCTATTGGCCTAAGATGCACAAAGATGTTGTGCATTTCTGTAAGACGTGTCACACATGTCAGATTATTGGTAAGGCACAGCCTTCTATCAAGCCTGCTCCATTGATACCCATTCCTGCATTTGATGAACCTTTTACTAGGGTTCTTGTTGATTGTGTCGGACCCTTACCCAGAACGAGGTCGGGTCACAGATTTCTCCTGACGATTATGGACTTGTCTACACGGTTTCCAGAGGCGATACCTTTGAGAAGTATCACTGCAAAGACAGTGGTGCAGGCGTTAGTGCATTTTTTCACTAGGTACGGTCTGCCGAAGGAAATTCAATCTGATCAAGGGTCAAATTTCATGTCAGGAATATTTCAGCAAGTTATGAAGGAGTTGGGAATAAAGCAGATCAAGTCCTCTGCTTATCACCCACAGTCCCAAGGAGCGTTAGAACGCTATCATCAGACTTTGAAGACCATGATTAGGGCTTATTGTGAAGACTATCCCGATGACTGGGACAAAGGGATCTCATTCCTACTGTTTGCAACTAGGGATTCCCCAAATGAGTCCACAGGTTTCAGTCCATTTGAATTGGTCTATGGTCATGAGGTTAGGGGTCCTCTAAAGCTTATCAAAGAGAGGTTTATGGTTCAGGATGATGATGTAAACCTTCTAGACTATGTGTCAAAGTTTAGAGAAAGGCTCTCAAAAGCTTGTGATGTGGCTAAGGAACACTTGAAAGAGTCGCAGGGAAAAATGAAAGCTCAAGCTGACAAAAATGCAAAAGAGCGAAGTTTCAAGCCTGGAGACAAAGTATTAGTGTTGTTGCCTTTGCAAGGTGAGCCCTTGAAAGCTAGGTTTAGTGGTCCCTACATAGTCAAAAAGAAATTGAATGATGTCAACTATGTGATCAGTACCCCTGATCGAAGAAAGTCTCAAAGAGTTTGTCATGTAAACATGTTGAAAGAATACTTTGAGCGAGAGGATAGTCAGCCAATAGGTACAACACAGGTCAAAGAAGAAGAAAAACATGTAAATGTACATGAAGAAGAATGCTATGGAAAGACAGATAATGAGTTGACATATACAGATGTATCTAAGAACGAACCATGTGGTAGAAAGTTGTCTAACTCAGAGATGTTAGGAAACATGGATGAGGCATTAAAACACCTGCCTGAAGATCAAAGAAATGATATATCTGGCCTGTTAAGAGAATATGAGAATGTATGTAAAGACAAACCAGGTCGTACACCTTTAACTGTACATGATGTAGACGTAGGTGATGTAAGACCTATCAAACAGAATCCTTATAGGCTCAATCCAAGCAAGTTGGAAATGGTGAATAAGGAAATACAGTTTATGTTAGATAATGACATAATCGAACCGAGTCAGAGTAGTTGGAGTTCTCCCATTGTAATGGTTCCAAAGCCAGACGGCTCTCAGAGATTTTGCATTGATTACCGGAAGGTAAATGCAGTAACTAAGACTGACTCGTATCCAATTCCTAGGTTAGAAGATTGTATTGATAGGGTTGGAAATTCTGCCTATATCACAAAGATAGACTTGCTTAAAGGATATTGGCAAGTGCCACTGACTGACCGAGCCAAAGAGATATCGGCCTTTGTTACACCTGAAGGCTTGTTTCAATGCAAAGTCATGCCTTTTGGAATGAAAAATGCACCAGCAACCTTCCAAAGGTTGACAAATCAAGTGATTGCCGGACTTGACAATTGTGTCGTATACATAGACGACATCCTAGTATACAGTGATACTTGGAATGATCATCTGAATCATTTGCGAGCACTGTTTGACAGGCTGGACAAAGCCAATCTAGTAGTGAATCTGATGAAAAGTGAATTTGCCAAGGCAAAGGTCACATATCTTGGTCATGTGGTTGGTCAAGGGCAAGTGCTACCAAGAGAAGCCAAGATACAAGCTATCTTAGACTTCCCAATTCCCACAACTAAGAAAGAATTGCTCAGATTCTTAGGTATGAGTGGCTTCTACAGGAAATTTGTTCCAAATTTCAGTACTGTGGTTAGTCCTCTGACAAACCTGCTGAAGGCAAAAGTGAAGTATGTTTGGTCTGACGAATGTCAAAGATCATTTGAGAAATTAAAGGCCATTTTGGTGAATGAGCCTGTTTTGGCAGCTCCAAACTTCACAAAGCCGTTCAAAGTAGCTATTGATGCATGTGATGTTGGAGTAGGAGCAGTATTGCTCCAAGAAGATGAAGAAGGCATCGAAAAACCAGTGTGCTACTTCTCTAAGAAACTCAATCGGTTTCAAAAGAAATACCCAACTATTGAAAAAGAGGCCCTGAGTCTCGTACTAGCCCTTCAGCAGTTTGAGGTGTATCTAACCAATGGAGAGATTACAGTCTATACAGATCACAATCCTCTTGTGTTTTTGGAGAAATTCAAAACAAAGAATCAAAGACTGTACAGATGGAGCCTAATGCTCCAACCATTCCCTTTGAAAATTGTACACATAAAGGGAAAGAATAATGTAATTGCTGATGCTCTGTCAAGAGTATAAAAAGTGAAATTATTCATGATTTTGACCAAGTGTGTCATTTGAAGAAAACATCTTTGATGTTCATTTATTTTAACATGTTCGTTAAGTACTATATTTTTGTACACGATAAATGTAAATGATTTATCAAGATGACTTTGAACAGTTAAAAGAAAAAAAATAATCATAAAGAAACCTTTACTACGGTAAAGCTTTCTTTTCTCCGGTGGGGGAGGTGTTATATATAAGAATAATTTTAGAAGAATTGTAAAAGCAATTACATTCATCTATTAGTTATTTCCCTTTAAGGATAGCCAAGAATTGTAAAGAACATTCAAGAATGTCTTTTTATTATGCAGGCCTTGCCTATTTAAAAGGCCAAGGAGTTGTATTGTTATTTCTGAATAGAGATTAGGAACAATAGGCTTAGCTATGTTATTGACACTGTTGATTTCAATGAGGTCATTCAAGAGTGTTCTGGATTTTGACTGCTCCTGAAAGGAGAAAGTTCTTTTGGAAGACAATTCTAGAAGCTTGTAGATTAGTCGAAATTTGAGAATGATCTAGAACACTTGTAATTAGTATAAAAGCTGCAGATTTTTCAAGATGATCATCACATCAGTAGATCACATCATGATCACACCATCACATCATATGAGAGCATGAGATCACTTCACCAGATCAGATCAGAGCAGTTTATGCATCAATGAACTGTTTGCAGTTATTTTGAGAGAGAAATTATCAGTTCTCATCGAGATCATCAACATCATCAACCTGTTCAATGAACACGCTTCAACCCATGGATTGCTGAAATTGACTGTTAATCATCATCAACATCGTCTTCACGGACATTTCAACTCGTTGCAGTGACTCTTATTATTCATCGGACTTCAACCTCAGTTTCATCATCGCCATCATTGTGAATTTTCGCCAGTCAACTGGGATTTTTATCATTTGGATTATTACTTGGATATAGCATCATCACTTCGGGATTTTACATCGGACACTTCAAGAGATTTATGTAAGATCATTATTTGTTTTATTTATGTATAATTATTTCCTGTAATAAAAAAAAGAGGAAATTAAAAATCAATTTACTTGTTATTTGTTGCAGTATCGTATCAAGAGTTAGGCCTATCCTTTCCATTTACAGATTAAGTTATAGTTTATAGCATTGATTGTAGCATTTGAGGTTAGTGACCTATTGCAACAGATAAATTAGTATCTTGATTTAGATTTATAAAATGCATATGTAAATGCTGCTACTTTAGACAAATTCACCATTTCAAATTATATCATACATGATTTTTTTTACACTTTTGGCAATGCATTATATTAAAAAGTGCTGTTTTATATCGATTTCACCTCGAACTTGTATTTTGACGTCATCATTGGTCAAGGAATTAACTATTGAATTTGTGTTCATTTTCCACGCAGGTCAGTTTTTTCCCATCAGAATCACTATATACAATGAAGTTATCAAGTTATCGACCTATTTACTTAAATTCCCTGACGTTATTGATATAGTTGATTGCCTTCTAACCCCTGAATATATTTTCCATGGCCATTATTTATCCTTATTTCAGAGTGAAATTATTAAACATCCAAGTTTTCATTACAAATAGGTATCTTTCTTTTTATAATTCACAAATAAAATGTAAATATAATGAATTGCTTTCTGTTTTTTTTTTTTGGGGGGGGGGGAATCATGCATGGATGTATAAATATTTATTAACTTTCGACCCTTGACTTTGGATATCAAAGGTGAAGGATTATTCTTTATGATTATTTTGTGCCTTTTCATCTTCTTTTGACACCAAAATCACCAACATGCAGCGTTTTAATTCAGAGATACCATTATACGATATGTAGCCTATGGAAATAGGTCATTGGCCTTTGACTTTGAACTTAATGGATTAATATGCATTCTTGGTACTTAATTTTATTTCATTTAATCTTCCTGTAAGAACCTCAGCATTTTGACACCAAGATCACCAACCTGCGACTTTTCATCTCAGAGATACCATTATACCGTATAAAATGTAAAAAGGTCATTGACCTTTAAAAGGCTTTGACCTTGAATTTCATTGGTAAATGAGCACTGTAGGTACTTTATTTGTCTTTATTTGATCTTCTTGTAAGAATCTGTGCATTGTAACACAAAAATCACCAATCTGCGCCTTTTTATCTCAGAGATACCAATGTACGGTATATATGGTATATAATGTAAAAAGGGTCATTGATCTTTGAAAGCCTTTGACCTTGAATTTCATTGGTGAATGAGCATTGCCAGCTACTTGATTTAATCTTCATGTACTAAGAATCTGTGCATTTTGACACCAAGATCACCAACCTGAGCCTTTTCATCTCAGATATACCATTATGCCGTATTTGGTATATAATTTTTAAAAAGGTCAATGACCTTTGAAAGGCTTTGACCTTGATTATTTTTGTTTAATGTGCATTCTGGGGACTTAATTTCATTTTATTTGATCTTCCTATAAGAACCTCTGCATTTTGACACCAAGATCACCAACCTGTGCCTTTTCATCTCAGAGATACCATAATACCGTAAATGGTATATAATGTAAAAAAGGTCATTGACATTGAAAGGCCTTGACCTTGAATTTCATCGGTGAATGAGCATTGTAGGTACTTGATTTTATTTTATTTGATCTTCTTGTAAGAATCTGTGCATTTTGACACCATGATCACCAACCTGTAATATTTTATCTGGGAGATACCATGAAACAGTATATTTAAAAAGGTCATTGACCTTTGACCTTGAAAAAAATAAACACTTTCCCCAACCTGTATTCTTCCTAACTTTTTTTTGGTAAATGTTGACACCAATACCTACTCAAATCAGTCAAAAAAACATTTCCAATAATTTTATTCCAGATAGTTACTTATTATGGGATACTATTCCTGGATTTTCTGATGTCCAAAAGTATTCATACCCCTGTCATGAACCACAAGTTAATAATCAATTGAATAGCCTTTATTTGCAATGACTGCCTCCAGACGTCTCCTATAGTATTTTGGGGTCAGATTTAGCTGACCCCCAAAAATGACATCCATACTACACTCGCACCAGGCACCAAGAATTCCAGAAATTGTCCAGGAGGTTCCTGAAGATTAATCTAAACATATGCTACCGAAAACAATGGCTATGAAGTAAATAAAACTGAACAAATATCAAAACGCTGAGGAGCAATGAAGAGGTCGACCTGCCAGGCGAGCCATCAATAAAGCCAATTGTGTTGGCCTTATTGCTACCTTTTGAATTGGACTTGAGGTCTAACATGTGTGACTTAGCTACACAACATGGTGTAGGTACACGGCTTGTCTATGATAGAGACTTTCTTCTGCATCTGAACCCACACCGCAGAGATATTGACCTTCTCTTACATTCACCAACAACTCCTCTCCTGAAGTCCAATCTTTCAACAGGGCAAAAGAGATACAGGAGTCATCGAGGTAAACGCGGAGGAAGGCGGAAACAAAGAGAGATTAAAGTTTGCCTATCTCCCAGAGTCTTTGTTGACAATCGGTTAGGCCGATATGACAGAAACAGGAACCTCAACAATCTAGTGAAAGTACCTCAAAAACAAGACCATGGTAGTAAACTGAGTGTTCAATTATCGAATTGCAGTTCTGTGAGGAATAAAGCTACCCTCTTGTATGATCATATTATGGATAGTTACGTTGACATTATGTTCCTAACCGAGACCTGGGGTGGTATTCTGTAACTCTGTCATAACTTTTGTCATAAATTTTGTCATTTCTCTCCGAGATGTGACACCGCTATGATTGTCACAAATCGGTATTCTGAACATTGTCTTTTCCCTGTCATATCTCTCAAAGTTCCCACCCATCTTTTCGGAAGCAAACCAATCAAAATCATCGTTAGTTCCCAGTTGGAGCCCTTCTAGCCAATAGGAAAGCCCCGTGGCAAGTAGGGCGTATCCCCAAAACAGTCGCTGGCATCGCGCAACTACGCGTATATTGATGCGCTTAATTACAAAGAGAGACAGGGAGCTGTGAAGAACTTTAGAAGAGAAGTATAAAAGTAAGGAAAACAGAGAAAAAAAGGAGGAATTAATATGTAGGGCCTAACTAATTGTAGCATGAAAAAATAATTTAGAAAATTGTCATGGATGATGAGTGAAACTACTACCACAATCTAATCTAAATAATATCATTATATGCTTGACATTTAGTCGGCAGGGTATCGGAATATTTGGTAATAAAAGATATGACAAAATTTATGACTGCTACCCCCTGTCATAACTTTTGTCATATCTTTTGCTTGAATAAAAGGATTACGCGCATTGAATGCCGTGTAATTTTGGTGCGCACTAAAGAGAAGAGACGAAATTTATGACAATTTTTGTGACAAAAGTTATGACATCCACCAGAATACCGATATTGTCATATCTCTGAGATAAGATAAAATACAGAGATAAGACAATGTTCAGAATACCGCCCCTGGTTACGCAGTGATGATCCAGTTGTCATCGGAGAGTGCACACCTGCTGGTTATGCATTCTTGAATGTGGCAAGAGGTGGAAATGATGCCCATGGTGGGCTTGCTGTAATTTACAAGACTGGATTGAAATTGTCCTCGGTCAACATTTCGTCCTCTCATGACACATTTGAACTTGCTGCTGTTCTTGATCCCTCAAGTTCTGTATGCTATGTTGTCATCTACAGACCGCCTCCCTCAGCAAAGAATGGGTTCAAAACACAGGATTTTCTTCTTGAGTTCGAGGAACAGTTTGTGAGCTGACTACACACACATGGAAGCTCCTCATTCTTAACAGTAAATCTTTTCAAAATGAACAATTTTTTGTTCATTTTCGATACAAAACAAAGAAATCAAATTCTTGGCATTTTTGTACCTAATTACCACAAATAGATATGCGCCACTTCAATTCTCTTTGATTTTTATGTTAAATCAACCATCAATGTATTTTCATTGCTAACTTTAACATGCTTTAAAAACCTGATCTGTGATCCCAAGAAACTTTTCTTTCATAACTTTGTCTTCACAAGCACCTTTCATTCTCTAAACACCGACTGCACCGACTGAATATCACACGTCAAAACCTTATGTTTCACATTAGACTACATACACCTCTCAACATTCACTTCAATCTCCATACGACACAATGGGGAATAGAGAAACAATAAACTTCAGCTGTAGTAGATCAGAATAGAATATATTTATTCACAACATAATAAATAAATCATGATCCAATGGCGATTCTTCTTAAACATACATAATACCCTATCGAGGGGGTATTTCCTCCTAATGTGATATACAATTTATTAAAAGTCACAAAATGTAAATTTATCTCATGGGTACGCTACAAGGTATAAATTTATCCCATGGGTATGCTACAAGATATAAATTTATCCCATGTGTATGCTACAAGATATAAATTTATCTCATGGGTATGCTACAAGATATAAATTTATCTCATGGGTATGCTACAAGATATAAATTTATCCCATGTGTATGCTACAAGATATAAATTTATCTCATGGGTACGCTGCAAGATATAAATTTATCTCATGGGTATGCTACAAGATATAAATTTATCCCATGGGTACGCTACAAGATATAAATTTATCTCATGGGTATGCTACAAGATATAAATTTATCCCATTGGTACGCTACAAGGTATAAATTTATCTCACTGGTATGCTACAAGATATAAATTTATCTCCTGGGTATGCTACAAGATATAAATTTATCTCATGGGTACGCTACAAGATATAAATTTATCTCCTGGGTATGCTACAAGATATAAATTTATCCCATGTGTATGCTACAAGATATAAATTTATCTCATGGGTACGCTGCAAGATATAAATTTATCTCATTGGTACGCTGCAAGATATAAATTTATCCCATTGGTACGCTACAAAGTATAAATTCATCTCACTGGTATGCTACAAGATATAAATTTATCTCATTGGTATGCTACAAGATATAAATTCATCTCATGGATATGCTACAAGATATAAATTTATCCCATGTGTACGCTACAAGATATAAATTTATCTCATGGGTACGCTACAAGATATAAATTTATCTCATTGGTACGCTGCAAGATATAAATTTATCCCATTGGTACGCTACAAAGTATAAATTCATCTCACTGGTATGCTACAAGATATAAATTTATCTCATTGTTATGCTACAAGATATAAATTTATCTCATGGATATGCTACAAGATATAAATTTATCTCATGGGTATGCTACAAGATATAAATTTATCTCATGGGTACGCTGGAAGATATAAATTTATCTCATGGGTACGCTGCAAGATATAAATTTATCTCATGGGTATGCTACAAGATATAAATTTATCTCATGGGTGTGCTACAAGATATAAATTTATCCCATGTGTACGCTGCAAGATATAAATTTATCTCATGGGTATGCTACAAGATATAAATTTATCCCATTGGTAAGCTACAAGGTATAAATTTATCTCACTGGTATGCTACAAGATATAAATTTATCTCAAGGTATGCTACAAGATATAAATTTATCTCCTGGGTACGCTACAAGATATAAATTTATCTCATGGGTACGCTACAAGATATAAATTTATCCCATTGGTAAGCTACAAGGTATAAATTTATCTCACTGGTATGTTACAAGATATAAATTTATCTCAAGGTATGCTACAAGATATAAATTTATCTCATGGGTATGCTACAAGATATAAATTTATCTCATGGGTACGCTACAAGATATAAATTTATCTCCTGGGTACGCTACAAGATATAAATTTATCTCATGGGTACGCTACAAGATATAAATTTATCTCATTAGTACGCTGCAAGAAATAAATTTATCCCATTGGTACGCTACAAAGTATAAATTCATCTCACTGGTATGCTACAAGATATAAATTTATCTCATTGGTATGCTACAAGATATAAATTTATCCCATTGGTATGCTACAAGATATAAATTAAGCCCATGTGTATGCTACAACATATATATTCATCTCATGGGTACGCTACAAGATATAAATTTATCTCATGGGTATGCTACAAGATATAAATTTATCCCATTGGTATGCTACAAGATATAAATTTATCTCATGGGTATGCTACAAGATATAAATTTATCTCAAGGTATGCTACAAGATATAAATTTATCTCATGGGTACACTACAAGATATAAATTTATCTCATGGGTATGCTACAAGATATAAATTTATCCCATTGGTATGCTACAAGATATAAATTTATCTCATGGGTATGCTACAAGATATAAATTTATCTCAAGGTATGCTACAAGATGTAAATTTATCTCATGGGTACGCTACTAGATATAAATTTATCTCACGGGATGCTACAAGATATAAATTTATCTCATGGGTATGCTACAAGATATAAATTTATCTCAAGGTATGCTACAAGATGTAAATTTATCTCCTGGGTACGCTACAAGATATAAATTTATCTCATGGGTACGCTACAAGATATAAATTTATCTCATGGGTATGCTACAAGATATAAATTTATCTCATGGGTACGCTACAAGATATAAATTTATCTCATGGGTACGCTACAAGATATAAATTTATCTCATGGGTATGCTACAAGATATAAATTTATCTCATGGGTATGCTACAAGATATAAATTTATCTCATGGGTACGCTACAAGATATAAATTTATCCCATTGGTATGCTACAAGATATAAATTTATCTCACGGGTATGCTACAAGATATAAATTTATCTCATGGGTATGCTACAAGATATAAATTTATCTCATGGGTATGCTACAAGATATAAATTTATCTCATGGGTACGCTGCAAGATAGAAATATATAAATTTATCTCACGTGTATGCTACAAGATATTCATGTCATTGTCCCCTAAATAGCATTCCTGAGCATCTAAACTGGTTGCTATGATGTCTCTTCATAAGACTGGTGCCTGAAAATGAAATTGACCACTATCAAAAGTAAGGACAGAAGCTTTTCAAAAACCTTGGATTCTACACTAATTTTGAGGCTAATTATGTTTTTCATGGTTTAAAGAATCAATGGTCAAATGTCTGTAAAATCATGTTAACTTTTAAAACAATGAGCATGCATGCCAAGCGAAAATTCAACCCTGACTACCTGGTAGTTATAATTACTCTATAAATTCATAGTCATCTGAACTATAATTTGAAGGAAGGGATTCTTCACGACTTGAGTCTCCAAGGAACCAACAGAGCCTCCTCGATACTCTCTCCATTGATCTTGCTTCATCGTCAAAAGTACCTGCAAAGCAATGAAGAAAATGCATTTTCATTAATCATGATTATTAGATTCACATTTTTCTTTAAATTTGTGAAAAATCTTAAAATAAGCATCATTCTTATATTTTCCAATTAGTAGTATTCTCAACAAAATAACTGGAAATGCGATATCAAAATCAAATTACAATATATTTGGTTGTATCCCAATCTCTAATCAATATTCGATTATTTATCATGCATACCATAACTTTCCTCATTGTAAATAGCATAATATTGACTGGTTTTAATCAATAAAAGCAAAGAAATTGCACCTACATGATGTAAGCTGAAAAAAGTATTTGCAAATTTAACCCAAAATTGTGTTTTTTAGTCTGACATGGAGATATAAAACTGTCCCTAATGTTTTAGACTCATAATCTGGGGCATGTAACACAGAACTTAGCAATGATCGTAGCACATTTTCCTACAATTGATTCCATTGACTACAATGCACAATCAGTCGTGAAAATGAAGCGTACGATCAATCACTAACCTTTGTGTTACGGGACCCTGGTGTAACTATTTGTGAATTTGTTTTCCAAAGAAAAATGTCTTGAAAAATACAATGCGATGACAGCTTTCTTTTACAAATCTAAAACAAACAAGCTTCAGCCCCCATTTACTGGATATATTAATTTTCTACAAGAGTAAATAAATATATATATACTGTATATAAATATGTATATATATATATATATATATGTATATATATATAGTGTGAAAGAAATGGATGAAGAGAACAATGGTAGGCATAGCTTAAATCAAGGTTCCCCAGAGCTATCTACCCTTTGGAAAAATTGGTGATGCCGAAAAAATGTCTCTGCTGGGTATTGAACCCGGGCCCCAGCTTTGAACGCCAGTGCCTTAACCACTAGACCACAGAGACGGGTTAGTGGCTAGGGCGACCCCGATCCGATTGACCGTCAGACAGATTTTCGACACCCATACCAGTTATAATTTCCTTTTTCGAAATCTGTCTGACGGTCAATCGGATCAGGGTCGCCTAGCCACTAACCCGTCTTTGTGGTCTAGTGGTTAAGCCCGGGGGGGGGGGCACTTACATTGATGAGTGGATACCATGCGTGACCAAAAAAACACGTTAAAAGGATGTCCTTTTCACGATAGGGCACGTTACGTACGTAACGTGATAAGGGTGTCAAAAACACAAAAATAATGAAAAAAGGGTATCTATTTCGCTAGGAAAATTACGTGTTTAGGGTCGAATTTGCGGGGATGATAAAACAAAATTAAAATGTTTTATAAAAGATGTCCTTTTTGCTCCAACACTTTGTGTTTAGAGTCCGATTTGCGCGAGGTGTAGAAGGTGGGGTCGTACTAAACCAAATAAGGTAAAGCCGACGACCGAAGGACCCGTACTATAAAACATTCCTGTACTTGTTTAGGGGTTCATTTCAGGAAATATTTGCCAAGAGTATCGCTTTGTTTCCAATACTTGTTAAGGGTAGGGTTTCACACGCAAATACTTGTTAAGGGGTGCATTTTCAGAATATGGAAATTACGTGTTTAGGGTGCTTTTCGAGACCCCATGGTCGCGCATGGTATCCACTCGTGAATGGAAGCAGCCCCCCCGGGTTGTTAAGGCACCGGCGTTCAAAGCTGGTGGCCCGGGTTCGTTTCCTGGCAGAGACATTTTTTCAGCATCACCAAATTTTCCAAAGGGTAGATAGCTCTCGGGAACCTTGATTTAAGCTACGCCCCCAAATAAAAGAGTTGCCAAAGCTGTAGTACATGTGTAACTTCACACACACACACATATATATATATCTCACATCAGACCTCTATGACAACTTGGTCTATTGCATGAAATGCACCAATATTTCGTTTTAGAGTGGTAACTCACCTGTATTTTGGACGAAACATGCAACTTCATCCTGTGGTTTGGTGTAAGTCTCCAGGAGTATTCTGTAACATGAACTCTCCTGTATAACTTTTGGGAGTCCAGGCACATCCTGTTGTCCTCCAACAATCAAATGCCGAGCTGTATGGGAAGAAATAGTACTTGTATAATTTGTACAATTATGCAGACAATGCGGTTAAGACCAAAAAAGCAGGCCTTGAATTGCAACACGTATAAGAAACTTGCAAGAAAAAAAAATTGGGAATATTCACAGACATGGCCTTAGCTTTGGCCTTGCCAAAATGCAAAATTAACACATTGGCTTTTAAATCAAACAGTGCAGTGTTTCACATGGGATACTCTTATTTCAAATATTATTTATTGTGAATTCTTTGAACAGAAAAATTGTGCAAGTAGGCATTTCTCATTACTCCATAATTATCATAATCATAAGTATAGAATTCCAAATACACCATAACTAACAAGAGACATAGTATTCTTCATTACTGCAACAGAATGTTTTGATTTCATAAAAAAACATGTATGTAAAATGAGTATGCATTAACATATTTCTAAAAATATATCAGATTTATTTACCATTTGAATCGTTTACAACAACTGATTCTGAAACTATCTAAAAACCACTTCTTTTCATGTGTGATATCCACTCAGCAGCGGTTGTTATGTTTTCAGTCAATGCTGCCAGTTGACTAGTTGCTTCCTTCACCTTCTTTACATGCTGTTTCAATCCCTTTGTTGATTTCTATAATAGGAAAAAGCAAAATAAGAGAAAAATTAAAATACAATATCCGGAGGGGAGAGGGGTAATAGTATGTGGTTGGCTGCAAAAGAATTGTTTTGTTTATGCATCTTGCAATCAAAACTGAATAGACACCATAACTGTCATTGAAATTATCAATTTGTTTCAAATCATTTAATTCCTTAAAAAGTGTTCAATACTGAATTCCTTTCCAATGTTTAGGGTGTGTTTTTTTTGGAGGGGGTGTGGCCAGGACAATGATTCTTGTACTGCGAGCCAGGAAGCACTTTACACTTGTTCTGAATTTTCGTGTTTATTGGACAAGATCATTTAAAAAACAATTGCTCACCGCTTCGATTACAGTAAGAACTACAGGACTTGTCTGTAGTTCTTCCAAACTTGTGTACTCTCCTTCCATAGTCTCCTCCGCCTCTCGGATGTAGTTCACAAATTCTTGTGGAATTGACTTCCTCATGTCCTTTCCTGAAAAAATACATTGATACTGACTCAGTGCAAGAAATGAGCATGTGACATGAAATTAAATTAAGTTCTACCTTCTTTCAAGTCGGAGCAAGTAAAGCTAACATCTGCTTATTATGACCTCATTTATGTCGCAGTCCCTCCCACCCCAAGCTAACTGTTGAATGACTGTGGCCTTAGCACAAGAAAAACATAATGTGACACTGCAATCACATCAAGCATCAATGGAATACCACAAAGTGCCAGACATTTATATGTTTAAGTACATTAAGGATCAACAATGTGACTTTATTTAAAGAGATACTCCGGGCTGAAGATATAAGAGTAAAATTCACAGAGCAAAATGCTGAAAATTCGATCGAAATTGGATGACAAAAAACGAATATTAAAGATTTGCAATCTTCTGGTAAAACAGTTCTAGAGTCGACATGTCTTCATGAATATTCAATAAGTAGGCTGATCTCACATCCCCACTTGACTTTCCTTTTTTCATGTTATTACATGAAATCATAATTGTTTTCATATAAATGTGTAAATGATGTATTCCATTATGATGAAAAAAGTTGCAGCAAGATATAACTTATGCACTTAATCAGTTGTTGTTTTAGTTCTTGGTAGAAATATTTTGAATGAACCTAATTTCATATAATAAAATACAAAAGAATAAGTGGGGATATCATTAACACTAAGACCTAATGTATATTAATGAAGACATGCCTCGAACGGTTTCACCAGAATAATGCAAATCTTTTAAATTCAATAACTTTATTTGTTATCCGATTTTGACAAAATTTTCAGCATTTTGTTCTGTGAATTTTACTCTATTGATTTATGAGTATATCCAGCCCGGAGCATCCCTACATGTACTCACTTTCATTCATTTTACCTTTTACCAATTATACTTTTGCCACTGATCCTGAACATTAACAATTTTTCAACTATTCATGGAATACATGTAAGTACCATTGCATTTAACCTACCAAGAAACTGCTCTAGTGCAGAGTTTTGAGTGTGCACTGGATAGCGCTCCACACACTCTTCCCAGGTTTTTGATTTAGTAAGTGTCTTCATCGTTCGCTGGAGTAGTGCCATACGCTTTATCTTAAGGGCCTCCCCCTTTATTTCTTTTGGCTGCAGCTCTCCAGCCACCAGTCTCGACAAGAGGTTGAAACGCTCACTTTCCGTCATTCCTTGCAGCTGTAAGAATATCTAACAGACAAAAAAACATACAAAGAAAAGAAATAATGTATACTGTTTCAACCGTTACAGTGTTATCAATTGTGAATGCACGAGAGATTATTGAATCAACAAGAAAATCCTTAGATTACCCCCAAGGTTGACCGAGGTAAAAAAAGTTTCCTAATTACAACATAAAAGACTGTACTTTCAGAAATTTTAGTCTCTAGTGACAAAGTGAAATCATCTAATTGCCTCATGAACTTACAGATATCTTCATTGGTTTCCCTGTGTTCTCCAAATGAATCGCAAACAGCCTTGTTAACTTGGAGTAACAGCGTCTGCTGTAAAGAGCGAGCTGAAATAATGGTTCCAGCGGCTTCCTTCCCTGTAACCAAAATGAAGCAGAAAACTCTATTAATGACACAATTTACTGCATTAAATATCCTCTAAAAAGAGCAGATGTACTTCTTTGATAAGGGCTGGAATTTTGTTTTAGTGAGTTGTGATATTTTCTTCTTTGGTTATTATTTTTAAAAACTATACCAATAATTAGAATAAGACAATCTGTTCACATATTCAAATTATCATAGTTTTAATTTGCTTGTAAAGAAAGTATGTAACTTAGGTCTACTAATCATACTTAAAGACCCAAATTCACAAAGGTGGTTTTGAAAACCCACGGTTGAGTCCATGGTTTATGCAGATTTCCTGTATGAATTATGCTTATTCTACCATTAAAAAATTACTCCTGTTGCCATGGTTATCCACGCTATATTTTATGCATGAGTCTACTGTTTTGAATAATGAGTCCACTCTTCAAACAGTGGACTCATGAATAAAATAGCATATGTAAACATGGTAGCAGGCGTCAACTTGAAGCGTGCATCACTATTGGATTTTTTTATACAAGCACCCGATAGTGCTAAATTAAGCGTAAATTATACAGGAAATCTACATAAACCATGGACTCTAACATGGGTTTTCAAAACCACCTTTGTGTATTACGGCCTCACATTTGTCACATGAACTACATGATATTAAGAAAAAAAAACTATGCGACATTTAATACATGATAACCTTTAGACTGAGAGGTTTTTATTTTAATTACTGTTACATTGCATTTTTCAATTAATTTCTCTACATGAAAAAAATAACTCACATCAACAGATGGTGATGACATGCAACCAAGAGCAGCAGCAGCCTGCTTCCTCCAGTCATCTTTGACGGTAGACGGTGGTTCATCCAAATCTTCATCTAAGTCGTGCAATGTGAATAAAAGCCTACGACACATCTTCACCTTTCCTTCAAGGTCTGGAACTTCATCTCTTAACAGACTTTGGTGTTGCTGAAAAGTAGCACCCACTTCCAGAGCCTCAACTTCACTAAGTCCAGCATGAACGTTGACCATGCATCTGTTGTAGTGAGCAAACCTAGTGCAATATTCATTGAGATAAAAAAGGTTTAACTTTAAAAAGAATGCATACACTGACTTTATACTTTCAAGACTCAAGCATCTTTTGAGACCAAATTTCTGATGTTATTCATCATTTTGTAGCATGTAGACCCAAAATCGCTCTAAAACTTGATTTTGTGTACACAGTAAATGCAATGAGTTATCTCATCTTATATTAAGATATGATTATTCTAACTTTCATTAACTGAAACAAATTGATTTTAGCATAATTATGCTGACATTTATTGCATAAAGCACAAAACAAATTTATAAGAAAATGAAATACATAAGAAATTTATTTTAGTGAATTAAAACAAAAAGCATGATTAATACACAAATTAGCAGAATAAATTCATTAAAATAAATTGTTGTTTTATTTTGAAGAGTTAACCACAACCTTGCAGATTATATCGCACACTACCATTAAGCAAATTTGTGTGGTGCTTGTGTTACCCCCCCCCCCAGAAAAGGGGAAAAAACCATCCTAGTCTGGCTAGAGTTGAGTACTGAAAAAATCTGAATATGTACAAGAGTATACGTAAAATTAAATTTATAGTGAGAAGCCTAAAATTGAGAAATCATGGTAATTATGCCTTTTTTAAGCATAGCTCTTTCAAAAGAGGTAAAGCTTCACACACAGTGTATGCAAATCTTTTATCTTTATGTTCTTGGAGTATAGGCCTACTGTCGGCAACAATATTTCTACATATAAACACTGATAAACACTAAAGTGGTTACCTTTCATTGTCAGCCAGGTCTACGATTGCCTCCCACAAGCTGTAGCCACCTAGTAAGAAGTATTCAGCATCCTCTCCGTTTTCCTTCATCCAATGTTCATCGTGCACCATCACAGGTAGAACTGGAATATGATGGTGTGGGTTTGCTCTCAGTTCTGATTTAAAAGACTCGACTTTTGCAGGGTTACTTGTGACTAGGGTATAGCCAGGTGGTGCCTTTCGTATCAAGGAGATGGGTACTTGAATGCATCCTGAATTTAAAGATAAATGAATAATATTAACAATTCTTTGTTAAATACTTTCTATCAAACACAAGCAAATATACAAAGCCAGATCTAGGAATAGACAACAACCGTTGTAATCAAACCATACTCATAACATGCTTTTGAATGCCTTTTTTCAAGTGTGGAGTGAACAAAAGAGAAATTTAGATTTCCTGATAATGATATCTCAATACGTTTTGTGGATATTGCACTAACATGTACACATGTTGCTGTTGCAAATTCCTTTGTCTTTCCCACATTTTTTATCAGCTAATTCTTATTCAAATAACATGTTAGAAATATCAAACAAAATTTTTCGTTTTTCAAAACGTTGATTTGGGTTTTTATATGAATTTGCAAACAGGATTAAAATATGTAGGCAAAATGTTGCTAATCATGAAATAACAAATTACTGTAAGGCCTCACAGCAGCTGGTTTTGAGCTTTCGAGAATCTCCAAGACTCTTTTGAGTTTAGCAAAGAGCATGAAGAGAGAGAAAGGGGGGGGGGGGCGGGCATCAGTAAGTACTAGAAATAATCTGATTTAAAGTGATTGGTCAACATTGGTTTGACTTTTAAAAAAATCTGAGCTAGAAGGTCATACTTGTCACCTGTGTCTGTGATATGTTCCAAAAATGAAGCCCAGAAAAAATTGCGTTCGAAATGATTATTTAGTGCTTCAAAAATTGAAATATAAAGTGACCGGAAACACCATCTTAATTTCATCCCATACACTTATGTGTACTGTGTCTATAAGACGCCCATTTACAAAATCAAGGTTTGCCTTGTAGTTTTGGCTTTTCATTCTCAATAACGGTTGTTTTCAGGGTTTATTAGTTCTAATACATGCACTTGTACAAATGTTTCATCTTGGTTTGAGAATTTTGTAAATCGGCTGCTCACAAAGTTAAACAATACCTTTAAATTAAAATGACCCCATTGAAAAAAAAAGAATTAATCACACTTAAAATATTGATTTGTTACATGAATTTATTTAGTTCTGCTCGAAGTTTAATTAATATCAATTTTGATGTTCATACCTTTATACTTGTTATCAGGTTTGGAAGCATTCCTGGATGATTTCACACGCTTCCGCTGTTGGTAGTTGCTTCTTTTCTTCAGGTATGGTGTTGAATGGAGAAGAGGTTGCAAATTCCCCTCGAGATTGTCCAGATCCACACCAAACTCCTCACCTAAAGAATCTGTGTCTAGGTCACCGACTGGCATCTTAAGTGATGCTCCATCTGAAGTTCTCATCTGTTGAAATAAGAGAAAATTGGATGATCAGGCATATCTCTCTGACTATCAACATTCTATTCTGAGTAAAACATATTCCCTATGTGGGCAATTCCACTGCCAGTCGCATAATTAGACTTTTATGCGACAGCTCTCTTTGGGGTTGTTTAGTTTACAAAAGTTATATATCATCGGAAAGGAAATTTCATGAGCAATCCAAACATGGTAATTAATGAATTAAAATAATTAAAGGTAGGGGCAAAGAAAAATGGACATTTCAATTGAATTACATTTGGGGTACTAAAATCATGTACAATGTAATAATTCATGGTGCAATGATTACAGAAGTAATCAAATCAATTATTTTGAAATGATCTTTGATATTGTTGTTATGGAAACAGACATGTCCCAAATAATAATCATATTGACAGAACGAAAATATTACTGGGGGCAAACTGCGAAAATCATAAATTTTATTGTTTGGTACATGTAGGAAGACCATCTCGCAATCCATGTGATAGAAAAGAGAAATAACATTAAGAATTAAAGGACAAATCCACCCCAACAAAACTTCATTTGAATAAAAAGAGAAAATTTCATCAAGCATAACACTGAAATATTCATCATCAAAATTGTATGTAAAATAAGAAAGTTATGACATTTTTAAGTTTTGCTTCATTTCACAAAACAGTTATATGCACATCTCGGTCAGTATACAAATGAGGGAACTGATGACATCACTCACTCACTTTTTCTTTTGTATTTTATCATACGAAATATGAAATTCCTCTCTGAACACATGGAATTCCATTATTTTAACATTTTGTGCTTCAGGCAAGGGGGTCCTAATCATCAAATTCATTAAAATTGAAATATTGTACAATACAAACAATAAAAAACAAAAGAAATAGTGTGTGAGTGATATCATCAAATTTCTCATTTGGATGTACCTGGCTCGTTCATATAACTATTTTGTTCAAAATAAGCGAAACTTTGAAATGTCATAACTTTCTTATTTTACATCCAATTTTGATGACACTTTCATTATTGTGCTTGTTTGATTTTTTTTCAATCAACATTTTTCTGAGTTGGACATGATCTCTAAGAAAATTCTGTCAGACATGACAAATTTCACACATAGCTGATTAGAAGCTTCTAATACTAAAAAAAAAATTGTTTTAGATTTAAAGAAAATATATGGCTCCTCATTTTTTTAAATATTGCAATGAATCATTCTATATTCAATTGACAATATCAATTCAAATATACATGTAAACTTTTTTGTTTTGTTTTTCAAGTATAAATACTAGCTCACAACCAATATCATTTTGCTAGTATTACCTCTTAAAAACAAGGGAAGGGGTAAATGATCAATTGATAGGTAAAATGCAATTAATCTTGTACATGTATACATTAATTTAAACAAATGCATTTATGGTAACAATTACAAAAAAGGGATTTCATACAGATTCCAATAAAATGGCCATTCTAATTCTATAAATCCTGATGAAATTATCACTTTTCAATTTCATATCAGAATGAGTAAGAGAGAGAGAGTGAGGGAGTGAGATAAAAAGTCCATCCTTTCACTAGTTCTAGTGTCCAAACTAGGCCCAATCTACTAGATCTACATAGGCCTAAATGAAATTAGGAATAAAATATTAAACTTAAAGGTGCAGGCCTAACGTTAGACTTAGAGCTCGATCTAGCCCTAGCCTAGAAAAAATTCATCGGATAATCATCGGTCTGTCCAGACCTGAGAATTTTATTGAGTCCCTCTCCGACTTACCTCAAAGACATCAGAGTTCCTCTTGATCCCTGTGAGCTGTCCAAACACCTTCCCCGTCCGCTTCGACTGAGCTCTTCTTCCATTGACAAAAACAAAAACACCATCAGTGCCTTCACTCCCTGATGAACCGGCGCTGGAGTTGCAGTCAGACGACGACCCCCCGGCCCCGCCTGATTTCCCGAGCCTCCACGTGCTGGTGGCCTTGGCTGAACGGTCTTGTTCCATTGTTTACAAATTGTCTAGAGCCTAGAGGCTTAGTTAGAGCCAAGACGATACACCTGGGCCTCGGCCTCGCGATCCCGAGCGTAGTCGTAGAACTTGTAAGTTGTACTTGTTCAGGTAACACAGTTACACTACGGTAATCAAATTATTCAACAATCAATCCACTAATATTAAATTTGGCGACTCGTTATAGTAACAATAATTGTGGCAAATCGGTGTCTGAATTTGAAACTATTTTATAGTCGAGACGAAATCACGGTGCGTAAACTTTAGCTGTACGAATGGATATATGACAAACCGATCGATCATTTGAACAGCGCGCGTTTGACCAGCGTACGTCGGGCTGGCTTATTAGCATAATCCGAAATGACGCATTGCCATTGGATGGACACTAATTACCTTTACTATATAATCTACGCTGGTACCGGGTGCAAAGTGTGGGGATCTGGCCTGCAATCGCCTAGGCCTTTAAATAAAAAAAATCCTACATCAATTTTCCCCGTGCTAATTTAGGAAAATATCTATCCTTTTAGATATTTATGCATTTATTATGTTCTGTATTGTGTATTAGTCATGTGTGCTCTATAGGTACCCAATCGTAGCAAAACGCTAAAATTTTCATCAAAATCTGATTACTTTTCTATTCTATCAATCATGGGCATGGCACAGACAGTCCTGATGTCCCTGCATGCATGTCATAATATCCAGTCCCTAGATTTTTCTTATTTTTCATGATCGCAAATGTTTTCATAAACATTAGTCTCAATTTATAACCCCAGCCATTGTAAGATCAGACGGTGGCGAAACTACACCCCCCCCCCCTCATCGGCTGCCCCCCCCAAAAAAAAAAAAGAAAAAAATGGAGAAAAGAGAAAAGAGGAAGAAAGGGGAGGAACGTAGTGGGAAAGAAGAAATTATTATAAGCGGATAAATGCGACCGGAACGGCGTAACAAAAATATGCGAAGCTTTGGCAGTGTTTGGAGCGGATTTCTTTGTTCTTTTTCTCAATAAGACAAAAATGTTATGCCTTGGAACGGAAATTTGAGTGTAAAAATGGGGGTCCCCTCCGCGGCACATACCATTATATACTATGTGCCACCCCCCCCACCCCGGGAATGCGCCACAGATCATGAATGATCCAGTAATTACATTAATCTGGCGTACAGATTGGGGGAATGTATTAGGAGGCATGACCCCCAATTTATATAGAATGCATGGTAATTTTGTCTTGCCTCAACTTTGAAAAGCGGAAGAAGGAATAAAAAAAAACAGGTTTGGATCGAGTCAAACATATCTGGTCATTTATTTGGCTCACTTAAATTTGTATGTGTTTAAATGATATTCCAAATAAAAAAAAATCCTATAGACTCTTTCAATGGGCACATATTGACTAAAAAAGGCAGGGGCACTAACTGTCCGCAAAGCCCCCCCCCCCCCCCCCCGGAGCTCGGCTTTCAGGTCAAGACTGTATAGCCAGCCTCATGTTTAGTCGCGTTTGAATGGCGCGTGCTACTTCGGGCTATTGGCGCTATCAGCAAGAGACCAGCGCCAGGCCCACCTGGCCAGCTATGTAACAGTATATTGGACCGGTGCATGAGGAGCAAGAAATCATATAACGTTCTGGGCCAGACCAGGCCACGCCGCGGGCTGGTAAAACTTTGATCACGACTTTGCCTATAGCTGCATGGTTATTATTTTCCCGAAAAAATGACAAGTAAAAAAAGAGAGGGTTTGCTATTGATATGAGTTATTTTTAATTCAATTTTGACAAGCAAAAAAGGAGAGTTAACAAATATAGGTCGTTTGGCTACATTTTTCCACGTTCAACCATTGGCGGCGGAAGCCAAAAAATTTAGGAGGGGACAACCAAAAATTTTTGGAGAACCAAAAAAAAAAAATTCCCAAAAATTTTAGGGGGACGTACGAAAATAAATTGACAAGCAAAAAAAAAAAAAAAAGTCATCAACAACAAATTTAGGGGGGACCGTCCCCCCCCCTCCTCAAATTTAGGGGGGGACACGTCCCCCCCCCGCTTCCGCCGCCTATGCGTTCAACACCTACCAGAATTCTAGGGCGCGCTCACTATATATGGAAAATAATACACGCAGGAGAATAGAGACAAACACGGTGTGGACGCCCCCCCCCCAAAAAAAAAAAATCTTTATTTTGTCCAAAAATAATTAAAACCTAAACGAAACATTTTTCTCTTTCATACACAAACTTTGCTTCGCGCTCCAGCGGCTCCACGCGGGAAAACTATCAAAATTGCCTTCCCCTTTCCAGTACCTACCTAGGATTTTCCAAGGGGGCCTGGGGGGGGCAAATTCACCCACAAAAAAAACTTGCCAAGCAAAAAAAAAGAGGAAAAAAGGTCTTCAACCGCAAGTAAAGGGCAGAATAAAATTGGCAAGCAAAAAAAAGTCACCCTCCACTGTCTTAGGTCGTCAGGGATCAGTTTTTACTCGTCAGGGGGCAGTCTGCCCCCCCCCCCCCGCTTAGGTACACTAAAGCCCCTTTCCCACACTTTTTTGTCCTAACGGACCCATTTTCCCCTCCCCGGTTATGCATGAGAATAGAATATTTTTGTCAGAAATATAAAATGTACATGGGTGTAAAGAAAATATATGAATATCTTTTTCATAATTACGAATTTGTTCTTTTTCAACGTTTGCTTCTAACATTGTTTAATTGGCTCTCTCGATCTTTGAGCTCAATTCATGTTACATCTATCATCAGTGGCGTACCGTGGGTCATGGCATTGGGGGGGGGGGGGCACCAGCAAAAATTTTGAGTCACTAAGTGAGCGCGCGAAGCGCGCCCAGTTGCTGGGTATTCTGACCTATTAGAGACATTTTAAGGACAGTGCCATCAAACGGAAATGTCTCTCACTGGTCAAATAATGCGAACGCGAAGCGCGAGCTTAAAATTTTTGGTATTCAGACCTAAAAAAGGACATTGTAATTAATCTTTTGTTATTATGATACGTACGTGTCTCGCTAAATAATGCGAGCGCGAAGCGCGAGCTGAATTTTTTGTAAATATTGACCTCCAAATAGAAAGATTTTAAGGACTATATTCTAGGAATCCATTAAGATTATACACATCTCACCGTAGTAATCTAATGCGAGTGTCAATAAGCGCTTGCTTATTTTGTTAGGATTGCATCTAAACATGCACATAAAGCATTATGATTAACATACCCATCTCACTAATCAAATCCTGCGAGCGCGAAGAGCGAGCTGAAAATTTAGGAAATTCAGAACTGAAGAGGGGCTTTTTAAGGCTTGTTCGTAGAAATCCACGAAGACCATACATAGTTTACTAACCAAATGATGCGAGCGCGAAGCGCGAGCTGAAAATTTTTGATATTCAGATTAGAAAAAGGGACATTTTAAGGACTGATTCTAGGAATTCATATTTCACCAATCCATTACTGCGAACGTGAGCACGGACAGGAAATGTTTTATAGTAAGACCTTAAAATGGGGCAATCACTATAAGTAGTCATGAAAAAGAAGCATACTATTGTACATAAAACAATAATATTAAACTCGAAGTGCGAGGAAATGTATTTGGCAGTTTGGTGTATATTGACTTGCAAACGGGAGGTTTTAGTATAGCATGATTATATTTCTCGGTATTATACAGAAAATGCGAGCACCAGGAACAATGAAGACATAGGCCCTGAGCAAATTATGTCTTATAAAGTTATGAAAAAAATGTTTCTTATGTAATATAACATAACATAATTATGATATAATATAACATTATAATGAACAGTAAGGTCTTCTTTCCCACTACGTTTCTCTTCCTTTCTCCCTCTTTTTCTTCTTCTCTCCGTTTTTTTTTGTCAGCCGATTGGGGGGGCACGTGCCCCCCCATGCCCCCCCGTAATTACGCCACTGTCTATCATGTTCGTTATTCTGTACAAACAGTTAAACTCAATAGTTTTTAGATCGGTATATAAGATTTAAACAAAATATGGGTTGTGCTAAAGTTGCGCTTGCAATGATTGATTGTGTATATACGTGCGAATATCAAGATCACTTAATTTTTGAATTTCCTCTGGTATTTCCTGTGCTCATAATACCAATGAGAAGAATATGCTCATATAGTATTCAAATTTCAATCCGGGATCCTTACAAGACACATACTTGTACCCAAAAATAGCTCTTCGAATAGCCGACCGGGAAAATGTGTTGATGTGTCCATGATGTGACTGATCTGTATACCGCCTCGAGTCCCCTTCCCATGTAAAAATTTTCGTCATTTTTATCACCACATAATCTTGCGGCGGATATTTCTCTCTCTCTCTCTCTTTTTTAATGAGAACGTCATTAAAAATCAATCAACAACAATACAGACGCGATTTTAGGGGGGCTTCAGTCCCCAAAGCCCCCCCCCCCGAAAAAAAAATCGACCACAAAGAGAAAAAAATAGATATAGGCCCTGTTCGCGTGTGTATTGACAAATGCATTATTCTATTTCCATGTCGTCAACTGCTCTAAAATCAAGGCTTTTATATGTTATTCAAATTCGAAAGTTTCTTTCTCGTTCGGTTGCTCCCTCGCCACATGACATCTAAATGCAGGGTGCGAGACTATAGGAAGGCGACGATCTCCTGCAAGTACTAGTAGTATAGACTGCCTTGCAAGCGCTTGCAACTTTTTTTGCCAAACTAACCTCCCTAGTATTGCTAGTATACTTCAACCAGCACGAATATTATAATAGTCAACTGTGTTTTGTCAAAAGTGCTCAGAATTTTAGTAAATTTTTGGCATATTTTTTATATAGAAAATTGCTCTGTCGCTATTTACTCCCTGATTGAGGCTTAACTTATGAAAACAAATAGTTTAGACAAGAGTCAGGACTGTCCATCCATCTTTCAGAAGACGAGATGGATTTGAGTGTCAAAAAGAATTCGGCGCGCCTGGGTGCATATACAGGGTCCCGTTTTATAACGACTTGCTATGATAATTCTACAAGTAACTATCATCCAATTAAATTGAAGGATTTCAGTAGCTTTAAAGCCTTTAATCTGTTATTCGAAAAATTGTTATTACTTTAAAACAAGTGTTATGAAACTGTTACAAGAATTTTGCAAAAAAAATGAAGCACATCGAAAAAATGACAATTTTCATATGTTTAAATAGCATTATTTTGCCACGTTTGATGGTTTCTCTGTAGCACTTTCAGATGTTTTATTGAACACATTCTTTTGCAATGGATTTATAAATATTTCATTTTATCAAAAAGGGCAAGGCAAATCGACACTCAGGGCAGTGATCGTTGCTCTAAAACAATGTTGTACTTTTATTTGGATGTCACGGTGCTCTAAATGCTAGATGTCACTTTTTTAGAAATTCTCACTGGTCACACCATTCCTCGTAATATTTTTTCCTGCCATGTACAGGGGCCGCGGAACCGAGGGGGGGGGGGGGGCTGGGGGCTTCAGCCCCACGTTTTTTCCCAAAACCGTGTACAAAAACGTAAAAATTACCATATGATTGTGATTTATAGCATGGTCACCCCCCCCCCCCCCTCCCCACTTTGAAAACGTACTGCTCAGCGGCCCCTATACGTACCTTTTAATTTTGAGAATATCACTCTTGAACAAAAAAAAAACGCCTGGAAAGATCAATATAACTCTACCCATAAGCAGCAATTATGTAATAAACCACTATAGAAAAATTCTCAATCCCCCCCCCCCCCACAAGGTGAGATACAGCTGGCCTATACCCCGGGCCTATACTTTGGTCAACGAACACAAAAGAATGCGATCTACCACAAAAAGCCATTTGTGTGTATCGTTGGTTTGTTTGTATACAAAAGCCACGTGCGTTAAGCACCTGTGTGTATAACCATGACCGATCAATGGGTATGGGTACAGCCCATAGAGTTAAATACGTGTTTAGGTTTATATAACTCTATGGTACAGCCTGGGTTTAGTGCGCACAGCTACCGGTACATTTGTTTGTAAACAAAACCACGTGTAGCCGGCCTGGAGCTGCTTAATTGGCACCCTCCCATTTTCTTAGATTTATTTTGATCCAGCTCATGTCAAGCTATTTTTTTCTTGGTGAAGATGGTTAACTGCGTTGTTTGTTACAACAAATGATAGCAATGTCTATGAAGAGAAAACGAATATACGACGGTGACGAAGCACGGCAGCTTTTTGAAGCGCTGTATTTTACAGACCCCGCAACGACTGACACCGGCACCGAGTCAGAGTCCGCGTCCGAGACTGGTCTTAGGCTCTGCCTGAGCTCTGACTCAGAGTCCAACACTAGTTCCGATGATGATGAGCATAGTCTTGGACATGGACAATCAGCATCATCTACGATCACCAACATCGTCAGTCAGTCAGAAGACGTCACTGATGATAACGAGGTATGAAGCCACAAATACATTGTAATACTAATAGTATACATTGGCCTATTAATTATTGCAGATCAGGGGACCGTTTCATCAACATTTTGTCTGACAAGTTGTAAGATCTGACAACTTTCTTTAATTCTGATTGGCTGAGAGGCACTGTTACTATAGTAACTGTCTGATAAAATGGGACTTGTCGGATAAAACTTACAACAACTTCCAAGTTCTTTCAAAGTTTCATGAAACGCTCCCCTGGTCTAACTATCTTTAGGCCTAGATCTAAATTCTAAGTTAGAATAGATCTAGGTCTGTACTATTATAGAAAAACAGGCATGTTTGGGCCAGGTGGGAGGGTAGCAGGGGCGGATCCAGCTCCAGCAAATAGGGGAGGGTGGCTTGAATTTTTTTTTTCACCCATTTTTCCTCGATCCGCTGCTCAAAGAGTCGAAAAGTTGATTTTTGTGCCCTTTTTGTTTGTTTCTTTGAAGGGGTTGTCTCGGTGGCGTAATGAGCCCAAAATTTTGAGGGCTTGATTCGACATATCGCATAAATAAATTAGAAGTTGCGAGCAAAAATGTCAACATTGTAATTACAAAATTAAAAAATCAAGTTTGTCATAGACTTTGACATAAAATTTTAGACCTATATTACACACTTATCCCTTTTCTCCCCATTTTCTTGGTCATGAAAGGGGGCGGGGGCATAATGCTGATGGGCCCAACAGTCATCTCTTAGCTTTATTTTCATGAAACAAAATTAAGAAATGTCATAATCTCATAAGCCCTATTTGAATAGCGTGAGCTTTACATTTTTTGAATTTTCATGTATTTTGTCCTGAAAATTTAACATTATGGCAATGTTTGTGTATTAGATAATGTAACTAGATAATTACTGCGAGGGCGAAGCGCGAACAGAAATTTTTATTATGGGTTCTAGCTTGATTGAAAAGGGACCTGTTACAGTTATTAAGGTGATACATATTTAAACATTTAGATAATGCGAACATTTTTTTACATTCTGACCTTAAGAAATTGTCAAAGTTGGAAAATTCTCAGCACTTTTTTAAATAAACGGTATAGGTATAAAAACTAAACAATTGAGATTTTTTTGAGATTTCAGACCTTAAAATGCGCATGTTTTGTAAATCATGAAAAAGAAAGTTCCTACATTAATAATGCGATGTGAGTGCAGACTGGATAATCCTAGCACGTTTTGAATAAAGGTTAAGCTGCATATCTCAACAAACATGTGCGTGCGTTTTTGTTATCCGATTTTGATGAAATTTTCAGCATTTTGCTTTGTGAATTTTACTCTTTTTACTTAGATATAACATTTGAGCCTGGAGTATCCCTTTAATGGATTGTAATCATGCTCTTAAAGATAGGCTTATCCTTAGCCCCTGAAAAGAATGATGATGAAGAAAGAAAATATTTCATGCTTTGTACAGTCAAATATTTTTGTTATGGGTAGGCCTCACCCACATAAGCAGATATGCCTAACATGCTTACACCATATAAATCCTTGGAAGTTGTCAAACTTACAAGCATTCTGAAAAAAAGTCACTGAAGTTTATTACAAATTTACACTTAAAAATAAACCAAGAGCTTCAGACTCAGTATTTTGGTTGTTCCGCTGAATTTTATCTTGGCTCCACTCACCAATAAATGGTGGGAATTGTTAAGCAAATCCCCAGAAACAACAGTTATTCTTGTCTAATTTTGATCATTACTGATGTCTAAATCATTGTGAAATCTGTGACTAGGTTTATGGATGCACAGTGAGTGATGCAGTATAAGTCTAAGTTGTAAGCTGCAATTATTCTTCTTATACTGTAGGTAATAAATTCTGAACTGGAATTAATATCTGAGTGGTTTTATGCAAAAAAAATGATAATTAATCTTGCCAAAACCAATTATATGATTTTTAGTAATTTATGTTTACCAGATAGTCTTTCAATTAGAATGTGCGATACAGATATTAAGAGTGTATCGTCATTACATTTTTTAGGAATAACAATAGATAATAAGTTTACATTGAAAAATCATATTGATAATCTGTGCAATAAGCTTGCCATAAATATAGGGATTATGTATAGATTAAGATCATGTCCCAAGGAGATTTTAAAACTGATGTATTATGCCATTATATATCCATACCTCAATTATGGTATTCTAGCATGGGGAAGGGCAAGTAGCATTCACATTTATAGATTATATATTTTACAAAAACGTGCAATAAGAATCATGTCTCATGCTCCTTATCTTGCCCATACGAACCATCTATTTGCCGAATTGATGTTTTAAAATTTCATGATATTCATGCATTTCAAATTCTTATATTTATGTATTTATGTAAAAATAACCTCTTGCCAGATTATATCAAAACATTCTTTAAGTTCAATAGTGATTTCCATGGATACAACACAAGAAATGCAAAGGATTTTCATCTATCTAAGCCAAGACGCTCATCTTTTAAAAACTCAGTTTTATTTCAAGGACCACAACTCTGGAATTCTGTTTCTGTAGATGTTTCTTATAATGTATGGATTTTTATGAGCAAATAAATTGAAATTGAATTGAATAACCAATGCTATTTTTTACATATTCATTTTAGGTAGGACTTGAAGTGTTCAATTTGAAGAGGCAAGTGAAGGCAGGTCATTCAAGATTTCAGCTCCAAACAAGTGAAGCAGAACTTCAATCAGGTAGGCCCACGGTGTGTTGGCCACTGTTATGGGTATTGTGTACCACATTTTTGAATAACATTCAAATGTTAAAAGAAACCTTTTTATGATTCCGCTATAAATTTCAAGCTTATCTGCTCACAATGCCGGTCTCCTGCGTTCATTAATTATTTTTATTCAATAAGTAAAGTTTATGCTCACATCGTTGTTTTGTATTCATTGTGTAATATGACTATTGTTTATGTTATTGATTATTTTATATATATGGCATATCATTAAGTCACATTTTATATTTATTATTTAGATACAGAAATAAAAACAAGAAAAGAAACAAATTACTGTAGATTTACACAATGTACTTGGTAAAGCTACATTTACCAATTTTACACGGAAACTATATTACTGTATTTATTATTTTCACTTACTACCTGACAAAACTAAAAAAGTAGAAGTTGATGATCAACACTTTGTGCAGATGGGGGGGGGGGGGGGGGTGGGGTGCTCTTGCCAAGACCAATAGAAAAAAAAAAGGAAAGATAGAATTGTGAAATATATTTTTTTCTTAATATTTTGTCAAATTATCTGCTCACTCGCAACTTTTTTTTGAGTTTTACACTAATACACCAAATCTAGCTCCGTCTAAGTTTTTGGCTCATTGTGCTGGTGATGATTATATATGATAAGATGATCTTTGAAGGTTTCCATTGAAACCTTGGTTATATGATAATTGGAGTATATATCCAGGAATATCAGGGGGATTCATGGCTGTAAGCAAAGAAAGAAAAAATGGTTACATAGTATATAAATAACTTTTATCTGAATACTAAAAATTGGTTATTAGTGATCAATTAAGTTTAACTTTGAACATGTATTATGTTAACTGGCATTCCACTGATAATTAGACAAGTTAACTTTAGTCCAACAGATTTTTTGATGAAATGATTGTTAGGTTTAAAGTTGATGGACAAAATGGCATGAGACTAAGTGAAGGTAGCCAATGGGAAGTGTTGCACACTGGCAGTAGACAAATTGGCAATTTACTGTTGTGCACATGTAAAAATTTTATTTAATGTATTCCACTGTACATTAATCAATTTAGTTTGGAAAGGCATGATATACACTTGTTTTAAAAGCTTTAATTGTGTCACCACAAACTTGGCCTCAATAGCTGTTAATTATATTAACAGGCAGTAGTGTCAAGCAGATACATATACATGTAAGTGCATTGATTTTTAATAATCTGCAAGCAGTGTTTAGAGTGAAAACAAATGTAGCTCTATGTGTAGCAGCTATTGTACATGTAGTTAAGTGTTTGGGCTTTAGGCCTAACAAGTACACCTGTTCTATTGTCTTCTTATTAGTTGCCATCCTGTTTTCTTAACTAATCCTCTGCCAGTGGATAGTCTATTCATCTTGGCTCTATTGTTCTACAAGTGGCTCTTGAGTGTACAGTATAGCTGTACTATAGACAACCATCTACAGGGAATTGCATGTACATGTACATATAGCTCCCAATATACATGTAGCTGCTCTTCCAGCATCAAATTAAAAATTGGATTGATGTTTCTAACATTGATCAAAGTAACATGTCATGTCATATTCTCCAAAGAAGAGAACAGAAATTCACATGTAATGGGAGTGTAATTTATCAACCAATTCTTAGCTCATTCGGCCCGAAGGGCATGATGAGCTTATGCCGTCGTCTGTTGTCCGTCCACAATTTCAAAATGCTACTTCTTCGCCATTTCGAGTCCGATTTCAATTCTGTTTGCTTTATATGATAGCACTAGGTGGGGGATTCAAAACCTCTACACAGAATTTTAAAATTCATTAAATATGCTAATTTATACACATTTTTAAAAATTCGGTTGACCAATTAATCTTTTGCTTCGATCTGGTAGAGCTTAATGAAGTTCACCAAACTTCTACACAGAATTTTGAAATTTTTGACCAGAACAATTTTTATGCTAATTTATGCAAAATATATTTTTAAAAATTTGCATAAATACTTCTTCTTCATTATTTGTTGACTGATTTTGATTTTATTTTCTTCCATCTGGTAGAGCTTCATGAGGTCCACCAATCTTCTACACAGAATTTTGAGATTTTGACTAGAACAATTTTTATGCTAATTTATGCGAAATTAATTTATTCATATTTTTAAAAATTCACATAAAATGCTTTTTCTTCTTTAATTGTTGACCGATTTTTACTTTTTTTTCTTCCATCTTGTAGAACTTTACGAGTTTCACCAAAATTCTACATAGAATTTTGAAATTTCTGTAGAAAATTACTTATGCTTTAGAACTTATTCATAAATCACAGAAAATGCCTCTACTTCTTTATTTGATGACAGATTTTGATATTTTATCTTACATCTGGTAGATCTTCATGAGGCCTCCAAAACTCTACACAGAATTTTGAAATTTTCAGTAGAAAATTGTTCATGCTAATTTATGCGAAATGTATTCATAAATCACAAAAAATGTTTTTCTCGATTTTTTGATCAATTTCAATGTTATTTGCTTTACATGATAACTCGAGGTGGTGATACAAAATTTCAACATAGAATTTTGAAACTTATTAAATATGCTAATTTATTCATATTTTCAAAACTCACAAAAATTACTTATTTATTTGTTAATTAATTTTGATTATTTTTGTTCCATCTGAGAGCTACATGAGGTTCACCAAGGTTCTACACAGTGTTAAGAAAATTTGACTAGATAATTTATTATTAATACCTAATTCATATGAAATTTATTCATAGATCACAATTAATGCTTCTATGTCATTTCTTCATCAAATTCAATTCTATGAATCCTCAATCTATGTCACCAATATAATTCACTACAGTGTCAACTGGGCTGAAATTAGAATTGTGTTAAATTTTGTTGTGAGATGCTGGATGAGCTCCACATCATTGATGTACTAGTTGTTTTCAGAATCAGATGGAGAGAAAGAGCTGTTTCAGAAGTAGATATTGTTTGAAATATTGATTATTTTTTTTACAATATGATTCAACAAACAAAAGATAGAAATTATTTAAATGTCAAAATGAAAATTCACATGGAGTGTAATTTATCTCACTTTTTTCAGAATCAGATGGAGAAAAAAGAGCTGTTTCAGAAGTAGATTGGAACATTGATGAAGGTAAAGTACATGTATTGTTTGAAATAAAATAGTCTTAAGAATAATAAGGAATAATATGTCTTCTCGAGAATGATTAACTATTCAAGTTTTACAATTAACTGATACAATTTACATTTTTGACTCGCCTGCGTAGTGGAGCGAGATATATCACTATTTCCGGCGTCGGCGACGTCGTCGTCATCGTCAACAATTGTGTTGTACACCCAATAACTTTCAATAGCTTTGAGGTGGGATCACCAAATTTATACCAGAGGTCCATCTCCTGAAGGCACAGGTCAAGTTCGAATATGAGTCGAATTTGAATAAGGTCAAAGGTCAATGAACTTTCCATGACTGGCACTCTGCTGTGTTGTACACCCAATAACTTTCTATAGCTTCGAGCTCGAGGTGAGATCGCCAAATTCATAACAGAGGTCCATCTCTTGAAGGTGCCGGTCAAGTGCAAATGTGAGCTGAATTTGAAAAAGGTCAATGAACTTTCCATGACTGGCACTGTGCTGTGTTGTACACCCAATAACTTATATAGCTTTGAGCTCGAGGTGAGATTGCCAAATTCATAACAGAGGTCCATCTCTTGAAGGTCAAGTTCAAATGTGAGCTGAATTTGAATAAGGTCAAAGGTCAATGAACTTTCCATGACTGGCACTGTGCAGTGCCGTAGTTTACAATATGCTTTAACAAACAAAAGATAGTATCAATTAAAACATTGAGATGGCATATTGAAAATTCACATGTAACTGGAGTGTCATGTATCTCACTATTTATTTTCAAAATCAGTGCTGTTTTAGGTCACACAGCTCATTAAATATGCGAGTTTATTTCCGCAAGATAACTTATGAAATATTTCACAGATTAAAAAAAACTTTGGTGTGTAGGTAGATGACACTAAAATACAGGCAAAGATCAAATTAGGAGTCCGATGGTCATAGGTCACAACTCATTATATGCGAGTTGGTTTCAGCATGATAACTTACATGAAAAAATTCAATGGATAAAAAAAATTTGGTGATCGCACATTTACTGTGCATCTAAAGAATAGAACAGAACACCCCTTCTTTCATGTAAGCAGCAAACTCTACCACCATATTGATTTAAGAAGATATTTTGCTAGTCATTTACTTTGTGTATTTCTTCTGTACATGTATTTTGATCACATTTATGTACATGTAACTTATTGCATTGTAAATATTGCAATTGGACAAAGGATATGATATGTGTAATTAGTTGGGTTTTTACTCTATTTTTCATCAATTTTTACTCATTTATATTTATTTACTCAATTTTGAATTATAGTTTTGTCTTTACATTGTATAATTTTGTAAATTTTATGCCAAATAAATAATGATGAAAGGTCATATATACATGTACCTGCAAATATCTCATTCTCACAATAACTTGAAAAATAATTAAAATTGATATCGAACGTGGTACAGTGTTTGCCAACCCTCTTGATATTATGATCATATAAGTGCAATGAGAGGTACTACAGTTAAATTAATCTTTTTACACTTTTCAGAATTAGATGGAGAGGAAAGACCTGTTTCAGAAGTAGACTGGCACAATGATAAAGGTTAGATATTGTTTGATACAATGGTTATTTTTTACAAAATGCTTTAACAAACAAAAGATAGTATCAATTAAAACATTGAAATGTCAAAATGAAAATATGCATCTAATTGGAATGTAATTTATCTCACTTTTTTCAGAATCAGATGGAGAAAAAAGAGCTGTTTTGGAAGTAGATTGGAACAATGATGAAGGTAAAGTATTGTTTGAAATAAAATAGTCTTATAAATAATAAAGAATAATATGTCTTCTCCAGAATGATCAACTATTCAAGTTTTACAATTAACTGATAGAATTTACATTTTTATTCCCCGCAGATGTCTAGAGGGGACATTAAACATTGCCCCTGTCTGTCCATCTCCCCACTTGGTTTCTGTGCAATAACTCAAAAGATATTCAAATTTTTGTGTGTAGGTAGATGACACCTAAATGCAGGCTAAGTTCGAATTCTGAGTTACTTGTCAAAGGTCACAGCTCATTACATATGCGAGTTGGTTTCCGCATAATAACTTATGAAATATTTAACAGATAAATTAATTTCATTTTCGGAAATACAAACCTTTTCGAATTAACAAACCTCATATCGTTTTCGGAATGACGAACCTTCGGAATTATGAACCTCATTTCGTTTTCAGACTAATGAACTTCGGAGTTATGGACCTTATTTCATTATCGGATTAACAACATTCAGAATTATGAACCTTTGGAAATATGAACCTTCAGAATAACTGAACCTTCGAAATAATGAAGCTTCGGAATTACAAATGTATGTGAAAATTACAATATTGCAAGCTTTTCTTCCATTTTCCTAGCTTACCAGATATTTAGATAAACTCACAAGTATTGAAAGTTTTGTTTTTGCATCACAGGCACCACATTTGATTACATGTAAAGGTGTATTGTTAATTATTTCATTGTTGACGATCACATATTTTCCATAGGTTTATTAGCCCTTCCATTTGTTTATCTTTCTACACTTCAGAATCAGATGGAGAGGAAGGAGCTGTTTCAGAAGTAGTCTGGCACAGTGATGAAGGTTAGATATTGTTCCAAATAATCATCAATTTTTATGCCCCTGCAGACAAAGTCTAGAGGGGGCATTAAGTGTTGCCCTGTCCATCCGCTCCCCCCACCCACTTGGTTTCGCGCAATGGCTCGAAAAATATTTAATGGTTTCCAAAAATTGTTGGTGTGTAGGTAGATGACACAAAAATAAAACTAAGTTCGAATTCGGAGTCCACATGTGAAAGGTCAGCTCATTCAATATGAGAGACGATTTCTGTAAAATAACTCGAAAAATATTTGATTTATTTAAAAAATATTTATTGTGTAGGGAGATGACACCAAAATACAGGCTAAGTTCGAATTCCGAGCCCGCGCAGGTCAAAGCTCTTTATGTATTCGAGTTGGTTCAGTGGTCTAAATTTATTCATTATATATATATATATATATATATTATTTGAATATTGTAAAGAAATTCGATGAAGAGAACAATGGTAGGCATGCGTAGCTTAAATCAATAATAATAATAATAATATAGGGTATTTATACTGCGCACATATCCACCTTGTTAGGTGCTCAAGGCGCTCCTATATTACCTGGCTAAGCTAGGCGCTCATAGCGCACACAGCTTTTTAAAGAATGACTTCCTACGGGTACCCATTTATCTCACCTGGGTTGAGTGCAGCACATTGTGGATCAGTTTCTTGCTGAAGGAAATTATGCCAAGGTTCCCCAGAGCTATCTACCCTTTTGGAAAAATTGGTGATGCCTAAAAAATGTCTCTGCCGGGAATCAAACACGGGCCCCCAGGTTTGACCGCTGGCGCCTTAACCACTAGACCACAGAGACGGGTTAAATTAAAGAGTTGCCAAAGCTGTTGTACGTGTATAACTCTACACATTTGTATACTTTCTCCCATATGTGTACTGTATCAATAGCTTTGATCCAGCTGAGGCATGGCGGCTTGTCATTGTTCAAAACCCACCTTCACCTGACAAAGGAAATTATAATTGGTATGGTGTTGAAAATCTGTCTATCTGACAGACAATCGGATCGGGGTCTCCCTAGCCACTAACCATCTCTGTGGTCTAGTGGTTAAGGCACCGGCGTTTAAAGCTGGGGGTTCAGGTTCGATTCCGGTAGAGTCATTTTTTCGGCATCACCAATTATTCAAAAAGGGTATATATATGTATAATGCATATTGGTATCTGCACAATATTAAGTTCAATCATATTGATTGAATTTCTAATCGCATTAAGCGGGGGCATCTGTGTCCTTTGGACATGTCAAATTCATAGTTTGTAATATGCCTTAACAAGCAAAAGATCGTACCAATTAAAACATTGATGAAGGTAAAGTACATGTATTTATCATGTCACTGTCCGTAAACTGGGGAAATTATTGTTCAAATAGTGCCTAGTTTAAAAATCTGCCCCCAAACCATGGAAATGAATGAAAGTTGGAGTCAGAAACCCATGCTTGCCCATGACTTGCTGCCCCAAATACCAGAATAATTACTACATGTAATAAAAAATTATCGCTAGGCTTGAAGATTGAATTGCTGCCATAACTTGATGTAAAAATTGTCTGAAAAAAATGAACAATAGAAAATGCATGATTATTTTTAGTTTTGTTGGTCTAGACATATTTATTTTATGCTCTTATTTTTAGAAGAGTCTCCAACAAATTTCATTGAAAAACAATGAAGAAAAAGGTCAAAAACAAAGAAATACATAAGAAATTGCAAAAAAACACAATATAATACATAAGAAAATGTTTTGATATCGCATTTTTTTTATGTACACTTGCTGAGAACACCACAAAGAGTTTCTATACCAAAAATTAGCACATTTGGAGCTTTATTTAGGGAGTTAGAGGAAAAAGTATGATTTCACATACTATTTACGCATAAATTAGCATAATCACTTTATAGTGATTTGCATGAAATAAATTACCAAACAATTTTCAAAATTATGTTCCAGGCAACACGTGCCAATTTTCGGCACAAATGCGTGGATGACGGTCGTATGAACTCCCAAAATACCTTGGCCCAGATAGGATTAAAAATACATGAACGAAATGTTTGGTTGGCATTACCATATTTCACTTAGAATTATGATCTAACATTGGATACTGAACTTTGTTGCTCTCTGTTCAGAATCAGATGGAGAAAACAGAGCTGTTTCGGAAATAGAATGGAAAAATGAGGATGGTAAGTTTTTCGGAATGGTCCCAATATTTTTTGTAGCAACAAATGTATCGTGATGTAAATCTTTTATTTATGAAGAGTCAGTGAAGGAGGATAACTTTAAATTGGTATGATTATTTTTGAGGTTTGAATATTCAGCCCTCCTATTCTCTTGTATATAGCTGCAATTAAATATATATATTTAAACCTAAATTTACCCCCCAACATAATTTGTACAATTAATTTTGTTAAACCTGTATGTACACCAATTATGATCTGATTATGAGTGCACTCTAGACCAATATGTGCTTGCTTAGGATTTTTTATGTGCTAGAAAATAACTTGAAATAAATCTGTAGTAAAAAAAAAATTGAAAGTTTTTTGAGTGTGTCATGAAATAATCAGATCTGGAACTGAAGGCCTGAATTTTACCGCTGGTACTCTATTTGCACTTTGTTAAAATTTGATTGATATAGCGATATATTGCTCGAGATATCACTAGATATTTGGGCATGTGGGTTTTCATTTTTCGAGAGATGTTTTGTCTGGTGGGATCACATGCCCTTGTGATGTTATTGAGGTGACCTGACATAATATCCTTTGCCCCTGTAGATGTGTCATCTTCAGTACCTATAAATGTTGGCGGGGCAATCGTCCGGAGCAATTATTGGTGGAGGATTAATTTATTGTATCCCCGAACAGAGTTCGGAGGATACTATGAATTTGGCCTCGTCGCGCCGCGTCCGCCGCCGCAGAGATTTCCTTGTGAGCGCTCTATCAGCTGCATTTCTTCTCCGATCATCTTAAAATTAGGCATGAAGGTTAGCGAAGCCACTATCCATTTTGGTGTGGGCAAAGGTCACATGGTAAGGTCAAAGGTCATTTCAGGTCAACATTAAAGTTTAAATGAAAGGAAACTACTGCAAGGCATTTTTAAACATGGGTTTTTAGAGCAATTTTGAAATTATCGATATTTGAAATGACACCTAACTTTGCAACCGTAAGTCACTTTTCAACCAAACTTGGATGGTAGATGATTTGGGGTACCTGCATGTTATGCTGCAGTCGGAGGTCACATGGTAAGGTCAGAGGTCAATTTCAGGTCAACATTGAAGTTTACATGCAAGACTCTCTTTCTCTGCAACCATAAGTCACTTTTCGACCACCCGTGGATGGTGGTAGATGGGCTTGGGGAAACTGCATGCTATATGTCGGGTCATTGTCGCAATGATGTATTTATTTGTCAAATTTCCGTGTGAGCTCTATATATTGCAATGACGGATGACGCGATGGGTTCAGGGGATACATGTGCTCGTCTGCGTGACCCTCCGAGCATCTCTAGTTTTGCATAGAAATTGTTAATAGAGCAGATGCAGGCGGAGCAATTGTCATTTCACCAATCAGCTAGCCTACATACTGTATTTAAAACATCTTATGATTAAATGTATCTTCAAGTAATAAATTATTGTAGGCATGAAATCAGTATTCAGCTGCACATTGTGAACTTCATTGATTATTCTTGGTGATAATTTTCCTCATAAAGCTTTATGTATTTTTTTTTCAGTAACTCGTGGTAGGAAAAAGGCGAAAGAGCACATTTCATTGATTCAGATTCATCAGTTTGCAGTGATGGACATATAGGATCCTACATGAAGGGCAGAAGTAAGTGTTACTTTGTTTCAAATCATTGTAGCATTTGTAATTTTAATTTGACCTTTCAAAATCCACAAAAATGTACCTGCAAATGATACTTGAATCAAAGCGACCTTTCATTGACAAAATCATGGAGAAATCAAAACTCATTCAGAACAGAGAAGGGATTTAAGTCTCACTTGGCTGCATGCCAGGGATGTTAGGTAATACACGCCGGCATGTCTTGGAGGTATGTAGG